>NC_092413.1:11516487-11783987 GCF_040894005.1 Engystomops pustulosus
TTGCCCCGGGATTCTGGCGCACGCGATCGGATTGTGGCGCATCGGCGCTGGCATGCACGCGACGGAAAGCGGGGGGGGCGTGGCCGAACGAAAACCCAACGAATTCGGAAAAACCGCCGCATTTAAAAAAAAAAAGTGTCGCAGGACTCACGCTTACCTTCACCAGGAATAGGCCGGTGAACTTCAGGGCATTCCGGCGGTCCTCGGCGGACTTCAGCGCAGCAGCGACACCTGGTGGACGTCGGAGGAACTACCTTAGTGAATCCTGGCCGGACCCGAATCCACCGCAGAGAACGCGCCGCTGGATCGCGAATGGACCGGGTAAGTAAATCTGCCCTATTAAGTTAGAGAAGGTTTGGCTGAGATTATTTTAGAAATTGTCCAAGCCGAACTTTGTAAAACTACACTTCTCCGCTCCATCACTGTTGCTCTGGTCCCCTTCACTGGTGGGGACCAGAACTGCTGCAATGGAGCAGAGGGATATGTAAAAGTTGAGAATAGACTTTGTTTCATTACTTTAGACTATTTTAAACAAGATCTTGTCCAGAAATTGCTGGAGGACACATGACTATCATTGTAGACTCCTCGAGGGGCCGGGCCTGGGGGTTCGGATAAGGTATCCTTGTGACCTGTTCTCTATATGTGTAGGTAGCGTGGCTTTCCTTAGGCTGGATATTAGATCGTCGTTCCCATCTAATTGCAGTCTGGCGCTGTGTGGTATCTGGGCCAACAAGATTAATCTGTCTCCCGGTGACAAAGTTTCACTCGGGCGCCTGCACTTTACAGCGTGAAAACTTCCGCATAGGATGAAACGGACAGAATCTGGTCCTGTGAGTCACTGTCTCCGGAAACTATTACAACCTAATTGTCTTCATTTATAATATGAAGAATAGTTTGATATATGTGCAGTATGGATGCATTAAAAGGAACCTGCTACCAGATTTTACCCCATTAAACTCCCAGACCCCCCCCCCCCCCCGCCCCCATCAGATCGGGTAAGAAACGCCCTTTCTAGAATTCCCTCTTTTATGTGGAATCTCATCTGTCAACAATGAAAAAAATTTCTTCCAAAGTCATGTGAAAATGAGCAGAGAAGAGTCAGATTTTACCTGAGATGAGTCAAGCTGTTCTACTATTCCCTATCGATGTGAAAGAGGAGATTCTTATCTTTTGTAAGACACCAGTAGCATGTATCTAGGTGCTATATAACTGGAGATAGTGTAGTCTGAAGTGACCTACCCCGGCAGCCTCTTAATTTGACGCATCTCAGGCAAATATGACTCTTCTCAGCTCATTGCCTCATAACTTTGGAGCAGATTGTTGTGAGATTTCACATAAAGGCGCAGATTTACTTACCCGGTCCATTCGCGATCCAGCAGCGCTTTCTCTACGGAGGATTCTGGTTCTGCCGGGATTCACTAAGGTAGTTCCTCCGACGTCCACCAGGTGTCGCTGCTGCGCTGAAGTTCATCGGAATGCACTGAAGTTCACGAAGCCGGGCTGGGTGCAGGTAAGCGCGTGTCAAGCGACACTTTTTTTTTATGCGTAGTTTTCTCCGAATCCGTCAGGTTTTCGTACGGCTACGCCCCCCGATTTCCGTCGCGTGCATGCCGGCGCCGATGCGCCACAATCCGATCGCGTGCGCCAAAATCCCGGGGCAATTCAGGGAAAATCGGCACAAATCGGAAATTTTCGGATAACCTGTCGGAAAATCGTGATTCGGGCCCTTAGTAAATGACCCCCAAAAGAGTAGATTCTAGAAAGGATACCTGAGGGAGGCGAGTAGTTTGGTTAAAATCTGGTGACAAAATCCCTTTACACCCCCCATGCAAATTTCCCCCTATGGGTTATTAGGCAGGGGATTTATAGCCACGTTACGGGTTCAATTCTGCCCTGCGTTGTTGCAGGACTATCTGCATCCTAGACCAGACTAGATTAAGCAGACCTAGTTTAGGATTACCAATTTATAACCTAGGGCCAACCCATGTTCCAGCTCAAAAGTCTTACAAAGAGCCAAAATTATACAATGTAGCAATTTAGGGCACTAAATCTTATTAAACAGTACAACAAACATAATAAAGCAACAGCGCCACACCTGTCTAGTGGCTATTCTTGGCATTGCAGCTGTGATAATTTCAATAGAAATGGGTTGCAATACCAAAGACTGTTTATTAGAAGAACGCAGCCCCTTGTATTCCTACTCCTGGACCATCCCTTTAAGTCTTTCACCCAGGATAATAGTTAAGAAGACACGATACTTCCTCTTAAACGCTCCTTTAAGGACAGTCTCGCAAAACGACAGCTTGTCGCTGAATGTGTGGTGTCCCGGGTATAACGCCATGAAATTTTCATGGCTGTATTTACACCAGTTCACGCTAATCGCTGGCGTTCCCCGCTGTGTACGACCGCGTTCACTTTCCGCTGGCGTCCAGCTGTCACTTCCTCCGCTCTCATTCACGGTTCTGGACTCCGCTGATGAATTATTGACGTGGAGTTTCCAGCAGGGAGAAGAGATTCTTAGAAGTATTTCTACTGCTGGATAATTTAGTATCAGTGCCATGTTCTGTCAGCCTGATATGATGTGAAATTACCCTAATGTCCGCCATGTTGTGGCTGCACCGCGACATAAACAATGGAAACTTAGCGGAACGCCGTACCTCGTGGATCCTCTGCCGCTTGACCCTTGAAAAAAGTTTATTTCCTTAGTGGCTGAACCTGGAACGAACTTTATCAATGTTCATTACATATTACAATGGAATTCATTTTTTACATAAGCCACGCCCCTGTTTTTAGGCCTTTCCCCCCAAATATTGTCTTAAAGGGGTTGTTGGCTTTCAGCAAATAATTGATATTGTTTGTGTAGTGAAAAGTTAAACAATTTTCCAATATACTTTCCGTATCTGTGCTGCCTTAAAAATACAGCATTTCACAGATATTGGGGGTCATTTACTAAGGGCCTGAATCGTGTTTTTACGGTGGGCTTCCTCGAATTTTTCCGTTTTGCGCCTATTTTCCCTGAATGCCCCGGGTTTTTGGCGCACGTGATCGGATTGTGGCGCATCTTCGCTGGCGTGCACGTGACAGAAATCAGGGGCGTGGCCGTACGAAAACCCAATGGATTTGGAGAAACCGCCGCATTTAAAAAAAAAAAGTGTTGCCGGACTCGCGCTTACCTGCACCCGGCCTGGCTTGGTGAACTTCAGGGCATTCCGATGAACTTCAGCGCAGCAGCGACACCTGATGGACGTTGGAGGAACTACCTTAGTGAATCCTCCGAAGAGAACGCGCCGCTGGATCACGAATGGACCGGGTAAGTAAATTTGTCCCATTATGTCAACCTTTCTCGATCATTCTAGGTGTATATAATTTTGTTTTCCCCGGGATCCGACCCTAAATCAGAAGTGTAGGGTTGGGCAGGGCAGATAGTTCTCCTGTTTGAACTCTGCTCTGCACTCCAGCTCCCACCCCTGCATTCCAGGACCAGCTCACACACACACATAGACTTCCTGCCAGCAACAGCATGAGGAGAGTAAAGCTACAAGCAACAGACAGATAACGTCTTTATCCGGGGGAGGGGGAGGGAGGCACATCAGAGCTGACAGTATGTGTGTGTATGTGTGTGTGTAGCAGAGATGTAGTAAAGCTGACTGTGTCATTGTGTGTTATATGCATCTCATGGATCTCATCATCTCTGATCTTTGTCAGCTCTCTTTCTATGTGTCAGATTCTAGTGAATGTTCAGAAGCTAAATAAAAGTGTATATAAACCTGAACCCTGATAATCTAGGCACATTGTCAGCTCACAGCATCTCATAGCACTAGAGGAATCATGAAGTGTCTGTTTAGAGAGTCCACGGTCAAACTCTGGGATCTAACACTGAGTGATAGGGGCTAAAACAGCAATAACACCGAGTAACATTGTAACGTAAGGGATTAAAAATGATCTCTAGGGGATTGAAATTTGAGATTTTTTTTTTTTTTCATGGGCAAACCCCTTTAACGCTAATGACAATCCACTATCTTCATGGCATCACACAGGCGCAGTTATCCGTGAATAAATATCTTCTGTTTCTGTATTGGAGCGGCTTGGATTTTAGCAAAGGTTCTAATTTTGCGCGGAGCGAAGTCTCCCATACTGTGTGTTGGAGGGATAGCCGCGTCTCGTAGGAGAGCAGCTTGCTCCACACAAGAACGGGACAATGAGAGGCAGGAACATAGATGAGACAAGACAGGATTATGTCTCCGCAGTAATGTGACCCGGGGCAGAGCCGCTGCGCAGCTGATAGACTCGAGCAGACAGTTGGGTATATCGACCATGTGCACATAATATGGGTATGATACACGACAGAGCGTGCTTACAAGTACATTATTTTTATCTTTTTTCTAAAATGGAGTCTAATTGAGATCAGAAAGAGAGAGAAACTTTTTTTCCCAGTCTCTTTTTATGGATTGTAGTTGTAATTTATTTTTCCATCTAGACCCACCTGATATGCAGACACAAAAAAATTGATCAAAGAATTGATCAGAAAATCAGCGGCACCTGAAACTGGTACCCAGGAAAGCCTAAGATCATCCTGCAAAAAACAAGCCCTAATACTGTGCTTTTAATGGCCATAAAAAAAAAACAAAAAAAAAAAAAACAATGGGGCTTTACTAAGGATCTGCGGGCGCACTTTTGTCGGTTTTTCCGACGTTTTCAGGATTTGCGCCGTTGTATTTAATTGGGGATTCTGTCGCACGCGATTTAAGATTCAGATTGTGTCGCAAGCCCAAGCACTTACATGCACCAGGAAGAAGAAGGTGAACTCCAGGGACCTGAGCGGGGAAGCGACACATGCAGGATATCAGGCCCACAATCTTAGTGACTCCCTGCACAGCACATTATACACAGACAATGCACTTACATGCACCAGGAAGAAGAAGGTGAACTCTGGGGACCTGAGCGGGGAAGCAACACATGCAGGATATCGGGCGCAGGATCTTAGTGACTCCCCGCACAGCGCATTATACACGGACAATGCACTTACATGCACCAGGAAGAAGAAGGTGAACTCCGGGGACCTGAGCGGGGAAGTGACACATGCAGGATATCGGGTACAGGATCTTAGTGACTCCCCGCACAGCGCACTATACACGGACAATGCACTTACATACACCAGGAGGAAGAAGGTGAACTCCGGGGACCTGAGCGGGGAAGCGACACATGCAGGATATCGGGTGCAGGATCTTAGTGACTCCCCGCACAGCGCATTATACACAGACAATGCACTTACATGCACCAGGAAGAAGAAGGGGAACTCCGGGGACCTGGGCGGGGAAGTGACACATGCAGGATATCGGGCGCACGATCTTAGTGACTCCCCGCACAGCGCATTATACACAGACAATGCACTTACATGCACCAGGAAGAAGAAGGTGAACTCCGGGACCTGAGCGGGGAAGCGACACATGCAGGATATCGGGTGCACGATCTTAGTGACTCCCCGCACAGCGCATTATACACAGACAATGCACTTACATGCACCAGGAAGAAGAAGGTGAACTCCGGGGACCTGTGCGGGGAAGCGACACATGGAGGATATCGGGCGCACGATCTTAGTGACTCCCCGCACAGCGCATTATACACGGACAATGCACTTACATGCACCAGGAAGAAGAAGGTGAACTCCGGGGACCTGAGCGGGGAAGCGACACATGCAGGATATCGGGCGCAGGATCTTAGTGACTCCCCGCACAGCGCATTATACACGGACAATGCACTTACATGCACCAGAAAGAAGAAGGTGAACTCCAGGGACCTGAGCGGGGAAGCGACACATGCAGGATATCGGGTGCAGGATCTTAGTGACTCCCCGCACAGCGCATTATACACGGACAATGCACTTACATGCACCAGGAAGAAAAGGTGAACTCCGGGGTCCTGAGCGGGGAAGCGACACATGCAGGATATCGGGCGCAGGATCTAAGTGACTCCCCACACAGCGCATTATACACGGACAATGCACTTACATGCACCAGGAAGAAGAAGGTGAACTCCGGGGACCGGAGCGTGGAAGCGACACATACAGGATATCGGGCGCACAATCTAAGTGACTCCCCACACAGCGCATTATACACGGACAATGCACTTACATGCACCAGGAAGAAGAAGGTGAACTCCGGGGACCTGAGCGGGGAAGCGACACATGCAGGATATCGGGCGCAGGATCTTAGTGACTCCCCGCACAGCACATTATACACGAACAATGCACTTACATGCACCAGGAAGTAGAAGGTGAACTCCAGGGACCTGAGCGGGGAAGCGACACATGCAGGATATCGGGCGCACGATCTTAGTGACTCCCCGCACAGCGCATTATACACGGACAATGCACTTACATGCACCAGGAAGAAGAAGGTGAACTCCAGGGACCTGAGCGGGGAAGCGACACATGCAGGATATCGGGCGCACGATCGCGGAAGATGTGCATTATCGTGAGCCCCAATCTGTAAAAAACAAACCCGCATTTGACATATGTCATGTATGGGGGGGCTTGTTTCTTATGGGAGAAGTTTTATTTCAACAAGATATATATAAAAAGTTCAACAGGTGAGGATTTTTACACTTGAACACTAATACAGGGACAATGTTTCTGGGACAAGGTTTTTTCTCCTTCCTCCTCGGAACCCATAATAATGATGTTTTGTTGGTTTCAAACTTTACATTGGCCACAAATGTGTCACAAGAGGCGGCCATACTATAGGTTGATTTTGGGGTTGGGGGGTTCATTAGCAGTAAGATTTTAATTCTCATATTGCTACTGTTGATGGATAACTCATGTAAAGAGATTGTTTTCAACCTGGAATTTATAGCCTGGTGATAAAGGGTCATCTATCACATCTATCACTGTTGATAATAAGTGGTGGTCCTGATACCAGGACCACGTTAATTAGGACACAGAATGGGTTACAATTGTCTATCGTGAACAATGATAATCAATATCAGATTAGTGGGGGTCCAAAACAACAGCAGCCCAACAGTTAGCTATTTAAAGAGGTTAATAGATACTTCACTAAGTGACTGTATGGCGCCGTATGTTTTATAGTGGTCATGCTTGGTACTACACCTCAGTTCCATTCACTTGAAGGCCCCAGATGATCGATAGGGAGTGCTGGGTGTAATAACCCTTCCGATTTGGTATTAATCACCTCTCCAATGAAAAAATTCCGCTCATTAGGACACCAAAGCCCCTCCCACAATCACCTAAAGTCCCACCCTAGATCCCCTCCCAACCTTTTGTACACGCCCACATTTTGTTCAAAGTAGGTTGGATTTTCCAGAATTCTAACATAGACTTTATTTTAGTCCTGGACACTATGGTGTCTGATAAGACAATCCCTTTAAATAAATGTCAATTGGACGCTATAATGATACTTGGCTAGAAATGTGACAGCGTCTTGGTAACCGACCGCGCTCCTAAGATTTATTCATTTCATTTCATTCTCTTCCTGCCGCTTTCATAGACATAAACAAATAGCGCATTTACCATCATCAGATAAAGGGACGCTGTTATGGGGCGCCCGTCCCGCAGAGCTGTGCTCCCCTCCAGGGTGATAAATGGCCCAAAATGCAGACTGTACAAATTAACTATTCATGGGGTGCAAAAAATAGATGATGCTCATATCTACTTCCACAAACACTTAACATTTCATTATGAAAATGAATGTATTAATACGGAGACAAGATCAGCAGTGGAAGAAGCGGGTATGGGACGTAATGTGATACCCATCCCTTTAAGGGTCAATAGACAAAGATTTGTCGATCAGAGCGCCCATGCTGACCCCTTACCGCTGCTGGCTATGATAGAAAGGTGTCAGGACACACAGGACATGGCAGCTCGCTGTGTATGGGGGGTGTAGTCACAGAGGGGTCAGAGTGCCCATGCTGACCCCTGACCACTGCTGGCTATGATAGAAAGGTGTCAGGACACAGGACATGGCAGCTCGCTGTGTATGGGGGGTGTAGTCACAGAGGGGTCAGAGCGCCCATGCTGACCCCTGACCACTGCTGGCTATGATAGAAAGGTGTCAGGTCACACAGGACATGGCAGCTCGCTGTGTATGGTGGTGTAGTCACAGAGGGGTCAGAGCGCCCATGCTGACCCCTGACCACTGCTGGCTATGATAGAAAGGTGTCAGGATACACAGGACATGGCAGCTCGCTGTGTATGGGGGATGTAGTCACAGAGAGGTCAGAGTGCCCATGCTGACCCCTGACCACTGCTGGCTATGATAGAAAGGTGTCAGGACACACAGGACATGGCAGCTCGCTGTGTATGGGGGGTGTAGTCACTGAGGGGTCAGAGCGCCCATGCTGACCCCTGACCACTTCTGGCTATGATAGAAAGGTGTCAGGACACACAGGACATGGCAGCTCGCTGTGTATGGGGGGTGTAATCACAGAGGGGTCAGAGCGCCCATGCTGACCCCTGACCACTGCTTGCTATGATAGAAAGGTGTCAGGACACACAGGACATGGCAGCTCCCTGTGTATGGGGGGTGTAGTCACAGAGGGGTCAGAGCACCCATGCTGACCCCTGACCACTGCTGGCTATGATAGAAAGGTGTCAGGATACACAGGACATGGCAGCTCGCTGTGTATAAGGGGTGTAGTTACAGAGGGGTCAGAGCGCCCATGCTGACCCCTGACCACTGCTGGCTATGATAGAAAGGTGTCAGGACACACAGGACATGGCAGCTCGCTGTGTATGGGGGGTGCAGTCACAGAGGGGTCAGAGCGCCCATGCTGACCCCTGACCACTGCTGGCTATGATAGAAAGGTGTCAGGACACACAGGACATGGCAGCTCGCTGTGTATGGGGGGTGTAGTCACAGAGGGGTCAGAGCACCCATGCTGACTCCTGACCACTGCTGGCTATGATAGAAAGGTGTCAGGACACACAGGACATGGCAGCTTGCTGTGTATGGGGGGTGTAGTCACAGAGAGATCAGAGCGCCCATGCTGACCCCTGACCACTGCTGGCTATGATAGAAAGGTGTCAGGACACACAGGACATGGCAGCTCGCTGTGTATGGGGGGTTTAGTCACATAGGGGTCAGAGCGCCCATGCTGACCCCTGACCTCTGCTGGCTATGATAGAAAGGTGTCAGGACACACAGGACATGGCAGCTCGCTGTGTATGGGGGGTGTAGTCACAGAGAGGTCAGAGCACCCATGCTGACCCCTGACCACTGCTGGCTATGATAGAAAGGTGTCAGGACACACAGGACATGGCAGCTCGCTGTGTATGGGGGGTGAAGTCACAGAGGGTTCCGAGCTCCCATGCTGACCCCTGACCACTGCTGGCTATGATAGAAAGGTGTCAGGACACACAGGACATGGCAGCTCGCTGTGTATGGGGGGTGCAGTCACAGAGGGGTCAGAGCGCCCATGCTGACCCCTGACCACTGCTGGCTATGATAGAAAGGTGTCAGGACACACAGGACATGGCAGCTCGCTGTGTATGGGGGTGTAGTCACAGAGGGGTCAGAGCGCCCATGCTGTCCCCTGACCACTGCTGGCTATGATAGAAAGGTGTCAGGACACACAGGACATGGCAGCTCGCTGTGTATGGGGGGTGTAGTCACAGAGGGGTCAGAGCACCCATGCTGACCCCTGACCACTGCTGGCTATGATAGAAAGGTGTCAGGACACACAGGACATGGCAGCTCGCTGTGTATGGGGGGTGTAGTCACAGAGGGGTCAGAGCGCCCATGCTGACCCCTGACCACTGCTGGCTATGATAGAAAGGTGTCAGGATACACAGGACATGGCAGCTCGCTGTGTATGGGGGGGTGTAGTCACAGAGGGGTCAGAGCGCCCATGCTGACCCCTGACCACTGCTGGCTATGATAGAAAGGTGTCAGGACACACAGGACATGGCAGCTCGCTGTGTATGGGGGGTGTAGTCACTGAGGGGTCAGAGCGCCCATGCTGACCCCTGACCACTGCTGGCTATGATAGAAAGGTGTCAGGACACACAGGACATGGCAGCTCGCTGTGTATGGGGGGTGTAATCACAGAGGGGTCAGAGCGCCCATGCTGACCCCTGACCACTGCTGGCTATGATAGAAAGGTGTCAGGACACACAGGACATGGCAGCTCCCTGTGTATGGGGGGTGTAGTCACAGAGGGGTCAGAGCACCCATGCTGACCCCTGACCACTGCTGGCTATGATAGAAAGGTGTCAGGATACACAGGACATGGCAGCTCGCTGTGTATGGGGGGTGTAGTTACAGAGGGGTCAGAGCGCCCATGCTGACCCCTGACCACTGCTGGCTATGATAGAAAGGTGTCAGGACACACAGGACATGGCAGCTCGCTGTGTATGGGGGGTGCAGTCACAGAGGGGTCAGAGCACCCATGCTGACCCCTGACCACTGCTGGCTATGATAGAAAGGTGTCAGGACACACAGGACATGGCAGCTCGCTGTGTATGGGGGGTGTAGTCACAGAGGGGTCAGAGCACCCATGCTGACCCCTGACCACTGCTGGCTATGATAGAAAGGTGTCAGGACACACAGGACATGGCAGCTTGCTGTGTATGGGGGGTGTAGTCACAGAGAGATCAGAGCGCCCATGCTGACCCCTGACCACTGCTGGCTATGATAGAAAGGTGTCAGGACACACAGGACATGGCAGCTCGCTGTGTATGGGGGGTTTAGTCACATAGGGGTCAGAGCGCCCATGCTGACCCCTGACCTCTGCTGGCTATGATAGAAAGGTGTCAGGACACACAGGACATGGCAGCTCGCTGTGTATGGGGGGTGCAGTCACAGAGGGGTCAGAGCGCCCATGCTGACCCCTGACCACTGCTGGCTATGATAGAAAGGTGTCAGGACACACAGGACATGGCAGCTCGCTGTGTATGGGGGTGTAGTCACAGAGGGGTCAGAGCGCCCATGCTGACCCCTGACCACTGCTGGCTATGATAGAAAGGTGTCAGGACGCACAGGACATGGCAGCTCGCTGTGTATGGGGGGTGTAGTCACAGAGGGGTCAGAGCGCCCATGCTGACCCCTGACCACTGCTGGCTATGATAGAAAGGTGTCAGGACACACAGGACATGGCAGCTCGCTGTGTATGGGGGTGTAGTCACAGAGGGGTCAGAGCACCCATGCTGACCCCTGACCACTGCTGGCTATGATAGAAAGGTGTCAGGACACACAGGACATGACAGCTCGCTGTGTATGGGGGGTGTAGTCACAGAGGGTTCCGAGCTCCCATGCTGACCCCTGACCACTGCTGGCTATGATAGAAAGATGTCAGGACACACAGGACATGGCAGCTCGCTGTGTATGGGGGGTGCAGTCACAGAGGGGTCAGAGCGCCCATGCTGACCCCTGACCACTGCTGGCTATGATAGAAAGGTGTCAGGACACACAGGACATGGCAGCTCGCTGTGTATGGGGGTGTAGTCACAGAGGGGTCAGAGCGCCCATGCTGACCCCTGACCACTGCTGGCTATGATAGAAAGGTGTCAGGACACACAGGACATGGCAGCTCGCTGTGTATGGGGGGTATAGTCACAGAGGGGTCAGAGCGCCCATGCTGACCCCTGACCACTGCTGGCTATGATAGATGGTGTCAGGACACACAGGACATGGCAGCTCGCTGTGTATGGGGGGTGTAGTCACAGAGAGGTCAGAGCGCCCATGCTGACCCCTGACCACTGCTGGCTATGATAGAAAGGTGTCAGGACACACAGGACATGGCAGTTCGCTGTGTATGGGGGGTGTAGTCACAGAGGGGTCAGAGCTCCCATGCTGACCCCTGACCACTGCTGGCTATGATAGAAAGGTGTCAGGACACACAGGACATGGCAGCTCGCTGTGTATGGGGGGTGTAGTCACAGAGGGGTCAGAGCTCCCATGCTGACCCCTGACCACTGCTGGCTATGATAGAAAGGTGTCAGGACACAGGACATGGCAGCTCGCTGTGTATGGGGGGTGTAGTCATAGAGAGGTCAGAGCGCCCATGCTGACCCCTGACCACTGCTGGCTATGATAGAAAGGTGTCAGGATACACAGGACATGGCAGCTCGCTGTGTATGGGGGGTGTAGTTACAGAGGGGTCAGAGCGCCCATGCTGACCCCTGACCACTGCTGGCTATGATAGAAAGGTGTCAGGACACACAGGACATGGCAGCTTGCTGTGTATGGGGGGTGTAGTCACAGAGAGATCAGAGCGCCCATGCTGACCCCTGACCACTGCTGGCTATGATAGAAAGGTGTCAGGACACACAGGACATGGCAGCTCGCTGTGTATGGGGGGTTTAGTCACATAGGGGTCAGAGCGCCCATGCTGACCCCTGACCTCTGCTGGCTATGATAGAAAGGTGTCAGGACACACAGGACATGGCAGCTCGCTGTGTATGGGGGGTGCAGTCACAGAGGGGTCAGAGCGCCCATGCTGACCCCTGACCACTGCTGGCTATGATAGAAAGGTGTCAGGACACACAGGACATGGCAGCTCGCTGTGTATGGGGGTGTAGTCACAGAGGGGTCAGAGCGCCCATGCTGACCCCTGACCACTGCTGGCTATGATAGAAAGGTGTCAGGACGCACAGGACATGGCAGCTCGCTGTGTATGGGGGGTGTAGTCACAGAGGGGTCAGAGCGCCCATGCTGACCCCTGACCACTGCTGGCTATGATAGAAAGGTGTCAGGACACACAGGACATGGCAGCTCGCTGTGTATGGGGGTGTAGTCACAGAGGGGTCAGAGCACCCATGCTGACCCCTGACCACTGCTGGCTATGATAGAAAGGTGTCAGGACACACAGGACATGGCAGCTCGCTGTGTATGGGGGGTGTAGTCACAGAGGGTTCCGAGCTCCCATGCTGACCCCTGACCACTGCTGGCTATGATAGAAAGATGTCAGGACACACAGGACATGGCAGCTCGCTGTGTATGGGGGGTGCAGTCACAGAGGGGTCAGAGCGCCCATGCTGACCCCTGACCACTGCTGGCTATGATAGAAAGGTGTCAGGACACACAGGACATGGCAGCTCGCTGTGTATGGGGGTGTAGTCACAGAGGGGTCAGAGCGCCCATGCTGACCCCTGACCACTGCTGGCTATGATAGAAAGGTGTCAGGACACACAGGACATGGCAGCTCGCTGTGTATGGGGGGTATAGTCACAGAGGGGTCAGAGCGCCCATGCTGACCCCTGACCACTGCTGGCTATGATAGATGGTGTCAGGACACACAGGACATGGCAGCTCGCTGTGTATGGGGGGTGTAGTCACAGAGAGGTCAGAGCGCCCATGCTGACCCCTGACCACTGCTGGCTATGATAGAAAGGTGTCAGGACACACAGGACATGGCAGTTCGCTGTGTATGGGGGGTGTAGTCACAGAGGGGTCAGAGCTCCCATGCTGACCCCTGACCACTGCTGGCTATGATAGAAAGGTGTCAGGACACACAGGACATGGCAGCTCGCTGTGTATGGGGGGTGTAGTCACAGAGGGGTCAGAGCTCCCATGCTGACCCCTGACCACTGCTGGCTATGATAGAAAGGTGTCAGGACACAGGACATGGCAGCTCGCTGTGTATGGGGGGTGTAGTCATAGAGAGGTCAGAGCGCCCATGCTGACCCCTGACCACTGCTGGCTATGATAGAAAGGTGTCAGGACACACAGGACATGGCAGCTCGCTGTGTATGGGGGGTGTAGTCACAGAGGGGTCAGAGCGCCCATGCTGACTCCTGACCACTGCTGGCTATGATAGAAAGGTGTCAGGACACACAGGACATGGCAGCTCGCTGTGTATGGGGGGTGTAGTCACAGAGAGGTCAGAGCGCCCATGCTGACCCCTGACCACTGCTGGCTATGATAGAAAGGTGTCAGGACACACAGGACATGGCAGCTCGCTGTGTATGGGGGGTGTAGTCACAGAGGGGTCAGAGCGCCCATGCTGACTCCTGACCACTGCTGGCTATGATAGAAAGGTGTCAGGACACAGTACATGGCAGCTCGCTGTGTATGGGGGGTGTAGTCACAGAGAGGTCAGAGCGCCCATGCTGACCCCTGACCACTGCTGGCTATGATAGAAAGGTGTCAGGACACACAGGACATGGCAGCTCGCTGTGTATGGGGGGTGTAGTCACAGAGTGGTCAGAGCGCCCATGCTGTCCCCTGACCACTGCTGGCTATGATAGAAAGGTGTCAGGACACACAGGACATGGCAGCTCCCTGTGTATGGGGGGTGTAGTCACAGAGGGGTCAGAGCACCCATGCTGACCCCTGACCACTGCTGACTATGATAGAAAGGTGTCAGGACACACAGGACATGGCAGCTCGGTGTGTATGGGGGGTGTAGTCACTGAGGGGTCAGAGCGCCCATGCTGACCCCTGACCACTGCTGGCTATGATAGAAAGGTGTCAGGACACACAGGACATGGCAGCTCGCTGTGTGTGGGGGGTGTAGTCACAGAGGGGTCAGAGCACCCATGCTGACCCCTGACCACTGCTGGCTATGATAGAAAGGTGTCAGGACACAGGACATGGCAGCTCGCTGTGTATGGGGGGTGTAGTCACAGAGGGGTCAGAGCGTCCATGCTGACCCCTGACCACTGCTGGCTATGATAGAAAGGTGTCAGGACGGTAGTAAGGGGACAATATTACACTGACTGGGGACAGATGGTGATACAATACTGTGTACAGCGCTGCAGTATATGCAGGTGATATAGAGGATTATACTTCTGCACATTATGTGATGATGCTGTAGGTTATGAAGAACAATAAACAGGTAAAAAATTCTTCATATCCAGGTAATGTATTGGCTCCGGGCAGCGACTGTCATTACAGAAGATTATAATGAGATAACCTGAACATTTCCATCCCTGATGCTTCGGTTTTATCACCTCCGGGGGGCGCCGTGATGGAGACCTCACAACGTGTTACAAACTTTTCACAGCTTGTTATTCTCAGCCCCAGGAAAGTCGGAAATTATCATTTATATCAGGTTACATTACAGACAATTCCCGGCTAAAGCCGGATAAATGACTCCAGGATGGAATTATCCGTCTCCGGCAGGTGAATAAATATGTGCCCCCCCCCCCGCGCTCCCCTATAATACACATAGATGGGGTGACAGGGGGGCAGGCACTTATTATGAGCCTTCTAGATTATCCTGCATTGGGCCGTATGATGATATCATTGTTGTGGGGGATTTATCAATCACAGGGAGAGAAATTCATGGAATTTTCATTTCCGAATGTGATTTATATTTTTATTTCTATTTATTTTGTTTTAGACATTTTTCATTTAATTGAATTTTACATGAAGATGCCCTTGTATTTTCCGTAAAGAAGGGTAAGATGACATTTCTGATACCCCAGCAGGTAACAAGTGAGGGGGTCTATTATTTAAGCTATGGATCATAGCCGCCATCTTGAAAGCCGCCATATTGGATCAGCGGCAATTGTTTCCATTGGGAAAGTGATCATGTGACAGATCAGAGAAGAGCAGAATTGTCTCAGATATTAATTACTACAATCAGATCTGAAATATATCTTGTGGTTCAATTGAAAGTGGCAACAACAAACTGGAACGTTCCCTGTGATGCACAGCTATGTGACGTCTTGTCCCTGATGCTGAACATAAGGCTGAGGGCGCTGGATCCAATCCTTATGGACCCGCATAGATAGATAGATAGATAGATAATAGATAGATATGAGATAGATAGATAGATAGATAGATAATAGATAGATATGAGATAGATAGATAGATAGATAGATATGAGATAGATAGATAGATAGATAGATAGATAGATAGATAGATAGATAGATAGATAGATAGATAGATAGATAGATAGGAGATAGATATGAGATAGATAGATAGATAGATAGGAGATAGATATGAGATAGATATGAGATAGATAGATATGAGATAGATAGATAGATAGATAGATAGATAATAGATAGATATGAGATAGATAGATAGATAGATAGATAGATAGATAGATAGATAGATATGAGATAGATAGATAGATAGATAGATAGATAGATAGATAGATAGATAGGAGATAGATATGAGATAGATAGATAGATAGATAGATAGGAGATAGATATGAGATAGATATGAGATAGATAGATATGAGATAGATATGAGATAGATAGATAGGAGATAGGAGATAGATAGATAGAGAGATAGATATGAGATAGATATGAGATAGATAGATAGATAGATAGAAGATAGATATGAGATAGATAGATAGATAGATATGAGATAGATATGAGATAGATATGAGATAGATAGATAGATATGAGATAGATAGATAGATAGATAGATATGAGATAGATATGAGATAGATAGATGATAGATAGATAGGAGATAGATAGATAGATAGATAGATAGATAGATAGGAGATAGATAGGAGATAGATAGGAGATAGATAGATAGATAGATATGAGATAGATATGAGATAGATAGATAGATAGATAGGAGATAGATAGATAGATGATAGATAGGAGATAGATAGATAGATAGATAGATAGATAGATAGATAGATAGATAGATAGATAGATATGAGATAGATATGAGATAGATAGATAGATAGATAGATAGATAGATAATAGATAGATATGAGATAGATAGATAGATAGATAGATAGATAGATAGATAGATATGAGATAGATAGATAGATAGATATGAGATAGATAGATAGATAGATAGATAGATAGATAGATATGAGATAGATATGAGATAGATAGATAGGAGATAGGAGATAGATATGAGATAGATAGATAGGAGATAGGAGATAGATAGATAGAGAGATAGATATGAGATAGATATGAGATAGATATGAGATAGATAGATAGATAGATAGATAGAAGATAGATATGAGATAGATAGATAGATAGATAGATAGATAGATAGATAGATAGATAGATATGAGATAGATAGGAGATAGATAGATGACAGATAGATATGAGATAGATAGGAGATAGATAGATAGATAGATATGAGATAGATAGGAGATAGATAGAT
This sequence comes from Engystomops pustulosus, assembly GCF_040894005.1. Classification (NCBI taxonomy): domain Eukaryota; kingdom Metazoa; phylum Chordata; class Amphibia; order Anura; family Leptodactylidae; genus Engystomops; species Engystomops pustulosus. The sequence continues at coordinate 11,533,521 of NC_092413.1, forward strand.
AGATAGATAGATATGAGATAGATAGGAGATAGATAGATATGAGATAGATAGATATGAGATAGATAGATAGATAGATATGAGATAGATAGATAGATAGATAGGAGATAGATAGATAGATAGATAGGAGATAGATAGATAGATAGATAGATAGATAGGAGATAGATAGGAGATAGATAAATAGATAGATAGATATGAGATAGATATGAGATAAATAGATAGATAGGAGATAGATAGATAGATAGATAGATATGGGATAGATATGAGGTAGATGGATAGATAGATATGAGATAGATAGATAGATAGATAGATAGATAGATAGATAGATAGATATGAGATAGATAGATAGATAGATAGATATGAGATAGATATGAGATATCTAGATAGATAGATAGATAGATAGAAAACATAAGAGCGTTTCATGCATCAGTTGTACAGATTTCCCCGGATGCGGTGAAGTAGAAGGATGGAGAAGATATCAGGAGTTAGAGATGTCTCTGAGCTCAGTCGTGTTTCCGCTCTTTCCAGTATAAGTAATAAGAAAACTGTTTTATCAATGGCTGAATAAGTAGGAAATCGCCAAAGGTGAAATGTATCATGTCAGGGGCAGCGGATAATTCCATGAGAAATCACATCTCCATCTATGACAAGCCGCGGCGTGACAGCTCATGTCTATGCGTCTTTGTGGAATAACAGGGTTTCTGAGATTTAAAGGGACAATGTCACCAGATTTTGTCCCATTACACAAGCAGCCCCTCAGGAAGGGGATGAAATGTCCGTCCTAGAATTCCCTCTTTCATGTGAATTCTCCTCTCGAGGTCACATGACAATGAGCAGAGACGAGTTAGATTTTACCTGGGTTACCCGGGGATCTCAGTAGCAGACGCAGCAGACACCCCCTGCCCCTGGTGTCTTATTAATATTACATATAAGCGGGTGCTATGCGGTGAGGACATCCTCGGGTAGTCAGACACTTGTCTACGTATCCACCATTGTCCTCGTATGTGACATAGCTGCAGCTTTCATTGTACAACAAGACGTTCTGCAACTTTTTTATACACATTGGGGCTCATTTACTTACCCGGTCCTGTCACGATCCAGCAGCGCGTTCTCTGTCGAGGATTCGGGTCTCGCGGTGATTCACTAAGGTAGTGCGCCCGATGTCCACCAGGTGTCGCTGCTGCGCTGATGTCCGCCGGAGTTCACCATCCTATCCTGGGTGCAGGTAAGCGCGTGTCAAGCGACACATTTTTAAAAAAAATTCCACGGTTTTGCCGAATCCGTCGGGTTATCCGACGGCCACGCCCCCGATTTCCGTCGCATGCATGCCAGCACCTTTGTGCCACAATCCGATCGCGTGCAGCAAAAACCCGGGGCAATTCAGCGCAAACCGGTAGTTTTCGGGAAACCCGACGAAAAAAAGCAATTCGGGCCCTTAGTAAATGACCCCCATTGGCTCTAAGTTTTTAAAGGGAGTTTATGAACAGACCTTACCATACAGACTGCAGGCAGTGTAATATATTGTCCTTGGAGAGATGTGTAATCAGACCTTTGTGTATGTTGTTATTAGCAGCAGGACTGTGATGTATTATTCCAGGATTGTAGTGGGGGTGTGTCCTCACATTGCTGTTCTCTGTACTCTCTGCAGTCAATTTTATGTAATGTCCCTGGAGAGATGTGTAATCATGCCTTTGTGTATTCTGTTAGTAGCAGCAGGACTGTTAACTTCGGATTTATATTTCAAGATTGTACTGGGGGCCTTGCCTCACACTGCTGTGCTCTGGGATCTCTGCAGCCACTGTTGTGTTTTGTCCCTGGAGAGATGTGTAATCAGTAGCTGCAGGGCTGTGATATATGGATTTATATTTGAGGATTGTACTGGAGACCTGGCCTCATGCTGTGTGATCTCCATAGGAAGTGTTATGTATTGTCACTGGGGATATGTGTAATTATACCGCTGTGTATTCTGTTAGTAGCTGCAGGACAGTGAAATATGGATATATATTCCAGGATTGTACTGGGGCACTAATGTGCTCTGAGCTTTCTACAGACAGTGTTACTTATTGTCGTTGAACAGCTGTGTAATACATTTGTGTTAGTTGTTAGTAGCAGCAGGACTGTGAAATAATCGATTTATAGTCCAGGATTGTAGCTTCTCTAAATACACTGGGGGAGGGGTGGAGTTTCCTCACACTGCTGTGTTCATTGCTCTATACATTGATCTGCTCCACTTCTTGTTGAATGCTACAGAAATCAGGAGCAGTTTTGGCGTAGTTAGACGCAGAGAGCTAAGTGTTAGGCACCTCCAGTATAATCCTAGACTATAAATCCACATTTCACAGTCCGGCTGCTAATAAAAACATACACAAAGGTCTGATTACACATCTCTCCAGGGACAATACATAACACTGGCTGCAGAGAGCACAGAGCACAGCAGTGTGAGGTGTGATTACACATCTCTCCAGGGACAATACATAACACTGGCTGCAGAGAGCACAGAGCACAGCAGTGAGAGGACACCAAGTGCATATGGAGAAGCTACAATCATGGAATATAAACCCATATATCACAGTCCTGCTGCTACTAAGTTCTGATTACATAATCTCTCATTACACATCTCTCCAGGGACAATACATAACACTGGATGCAGTGTATATGGTCACACCTGCTGATAGGTTCCCTTTAAAATCAATATGTTTTCCATCATTGCCTCCTGTATCTGGGGTGCAGTGATGTTACAGCAGATTCTCTTATGGATGGAAATAACCAGATGATGTGTCTCATGTAATACATGCAGATCCGCTGCTCGGCACTAAGATCACTCTCATCATTTCTTGCAGATAATTGCCTTTGATGAATTAAGAACCGACTTCAAAAGCCCCATTGATCAGTGTAATCCTGCGCACGCGGTAAGTGCTCTTTGAAGATATCCGCGCGCTGTGTCAGCGTTCACGCTTTGTCTAATGATATCGGGTCAAGGCTCAAGCAGCTATAGAGGTCACAATACATGGGAGTCATTATGTCCCGCCCACATGGCACCCGGGTCGTCCAGGACGGGTGAGCCATATGGTTCTTATATAGTCACCAACCTGTGTTTCAGCAGTGGGTGAGCGGCAGACTACAAGAACATAGTTCACAGGATCCATGACACAGATGTGCCTATTTTTAAAGGTGTTGTCCATATAGTTCTGTTATGTGCCCTCAAATACAGGCTTGGAGCTGTATCCATCAATCCAGCGCCGCACCTTCCCCACAGCTCCTGGACTGGACTTACAACTGAGCCGTCACGTGCCATGGGGGGCGAACAGGAGATACAGAGCAGGATTGACTGGAAAATCTGAGTAATGTCACTACATATGTTGAATTACATAAGCCTGATGAAATATGACATTTTTTATCTTTAATATGACACAAAAAGCACATTTCTAGGTGCTATAGAACCAGAGATACACACTCAGCGGCCACTTTATTAGGTGCACCATGCTAGTAACGGGTTGGACCCCCTTTTGCCTTCAGAACTGCCTCAATTCTTCGTGGCATAGATACAACAAGGTGCTGGAAGCTCCTCAGAGATTTTGGTCCATATTGACATGATGGCATCACACAGTTGCCGCAGATTTGTCGGCTGCACATCCATGATGCGAATCTCCCGTTCCACCACATCCCAAAGATGCTCTATTGGATTGAGATCTGGTGACTGTGGAGCCATTTGTGTCCAGTGACCTCATTGTCATGTTCAAGAAACCAGTCTGAGATGCTTCCAGCTTTATGACATGGCGCATTATCCTGCTGAAAGTAGCCATCAGATGTTACAGGGTACATTGTGCTCATAAAGGGATGGACATGGTCAGCAACAACACTCAGGTAGGCTGTGGCGTTGTACCAAGGGGCCCAAAGACACCATGACACCACCACCACCAGCCTGAGCCGCTGATACAAGGCAGGATGGATCCATGACACCACCACCACCAGCCTGACCCGCTGATACAAGGCAGGATGGATCCATGACACCACCACCACCAGCCTGAGCCGCTGATACAAGGCAGGATGGATCCATGACACCACCACCACCAGCCTGACCCGCTGATACAAGGCAGGATGGATCCATGCTTTCATGTTGTTGACGCCAAATTCTGACCCTACCATCCGAATGTCGCAGCAGAAATCGAGACTCATCAGACCAGGCAACGTTTTTCCAATCTTCTACTGTCCAATTTCGATGAGCTTGTGCAAATTGTAGCCTCAGTTTCCTGTTCTTGGCGGAAAGGAGTGGCACCCGGTGTGGTCTTCTGCTGCTGTAGCCCACCTGCCTCAAAGTTGGACGTACTGTGCGTTCAGAGATGCTCTTCTGCCTACCTTGGTTGTAACGGGTGGCGATTTGAGTCACTGTTGCCTTTCTATCAGCTCGAACCAGTCTGCCCATTCTCCTCTGACCTCTGGCATCAACAAGGCATTTCCGCCCACAGAACTGCCGCTCACTGGATGTTTTTTCTTTTTCGGACCATTCTCTGTAAACCCTAGAGATGGTTGTGCGTGAAAATCCCAGTAGATCAGCAGTTTCTGAAATACTCAGACCAGCCCTTCTGGCACCAGCAACCATGCCACGTTCAAAGGCCTCAAATCACCTTTCTTCCCCATACTGATGCTCGGTTTGAACTGCAGGAGATTGTCTTGACCATGTCTACATGCCGCCATGTGATTGGCTGATTAAAAATTAAGTGTTAACGAGCAGTTGGACAGGTGTACCTAATAAAGTTGCCGGTGAGTGTAGGATTCTGAAGTAACACTACTCCTGTAACCAATAAACTTGACTCGTCTCAGGTGAAAATGAGTCATGAGATAGGTTGTCAAGCAGCTTAACATCTTCCATATCATGTTTCTTTCATGGCCCATCATGGTTCCATCATTCAAAAAACGAAAGTGAGATGTAAACTGGTTGTATAAAGTCAAGTAGGTGGAGAGTTTAAAACTGAAGTTAAGCTCTCCCCACCTCCTTCCCTGTGATTGATACAATGCGATACTCGACTTCTGGAGATCTGGTTATTAATGTTTTTGGATAGAGGACTATCAACTACAGTGAAGGAGATGTTCTGAGGTGGGGAGAGCTTGACTTCAGTGCTGAACTCTCCGCCTCCATGACTTTATACAACTAATTTACATCTCATTTCAAAGCTGATTTTCTAGATGCTGCCACCACCCTGGACCATGAAAGAAACACAATCTGGAAGGTGTTCAGCTGCTAGACAACATAAGGTAGTGGTTTATTAGGTCAATATCTGCTGACAGGTTCCCTTTAAGGTTGCATGCAGATGCTGTAATATCTTGATTTATTCTAAAATCCACTGCCCCCTTTTAACTTCAGAAACAAAGGTAAATGACATATCTGATCCCCTAGCAAGTGGAGGGGGATCTATCTTTAGTCTATAGCCGCCATATTGGATCCAAGGGGAAGTTTTTTCGAAGGGGAAGGTCGTCATGTAACACATCAAAGAAGATTAGAATGTTCTCACAGGTAAATTGTTGCAATCAGAGATAAATTGTTGCAATCAGATGTGTAATGTCTCTCGTGGTTCAAGAGTCATTAAAACAACAACCAGGAACGTTCCCTGTGATGCACAGCTATGTGACGTGTTGTCCCGGATGAGAATCTATGGATTGGATGGATTGTATAATCCCAGCGTGACAGCGGAGCGTGTGTACTCCATGAAGTCTGTGCTCCGCCGTTCCCCATGTATCCGCTGTGTCACATCTCCGCTCTTATCTCCTACATCCATCGGATGGATTGTGACTCGCGGTGGCTGTGACGATTCGCAGCGGTAACTGGATCACATCGCAGCGCCATCGCGTCCAATGACTGTAGACTCCGCGAGCCGCCATCAACATGTTCGCGGCTCATGAACCTGACATCCTCAAGGTCATAGAAACAACAGCAAAAGTTTACGGACCTTCAGGAAATGGAAATGTAATGTAGCGGAAGTAACAATGGTAATTTCCTAAGTGGGCGAAGCTCCGCTATACTGATACACTGCTCCAAACCCTCTGCTTTCCCTCACAAGACCCCATTGGGGAGGATCTCTATCAACTTTCTTCATAGCGAGTTTGTGCTGAGTCGAACGGAACAAGAAGAGCTGCAGTATAAAGCATGGTGTGCAAGAGCCGGAAATAATTTGACTATAGCAAAAATAGGGATGTTTAAGTCGCCCTCCCACCACTTACCAGTTTGGGTCTTACACTTTGTCGGAGGTTTTTGTACAGGACTGTTTGTCAGGACTGTATCCAAAAAATAGACATCTACATTATAATAAAACTGTGCATTACAAAGTCTGACCAGAGGGGGCAGCGCACAGTTGCTGCTGTCCTGTCACACAGTTATAATGGAGGAGATGACAGCAGAAGGGGATTAAAACATAGGTGGTTTGGGCAGCCGCCCAGGGCCCGAGGCTTCTAGGGGGCCCATGGCCACCTGAAGCAATCGCCAAGTTTTATACTGTCCTGTAAAGATAATAAAGAGAGGGACCTGCAGCCATGAAATCCTCAAGCTTTAAACACATATATATATGTACACAAGGGTCCTTCTAGGACCTTTGAAGGTCCTCCAAAGGTCCTAAAACTGCAGAACTAAAAGTGGACTAAAGTGAACCCCCTCCTTTCCTAAGAACCCTGATTCCAGAACCAAATAAAAGAATAAAATGCCATTAAATAATTAGGTGAGCCCAGTGCCCATGGCCATCTTAATCCACCCCTGAATGACAGCTCAGCCTCCCTGACTATATACTTATGATCTTTTTGATTTTTAGCAGGATATAGAATGAGGGATAACCACACTGTATCCCCAGAAAGTAGATATAATACTGAATATAGCTGCCTCTGTGATGCTGTGCTGAGGCATCATGAGATTGATAACAGATCAGATCAGAAAGGAGGCTGCGCTACACTTCTATATACACTACGAGTGGGCAAGGGGTGCAGGGATGGAGGTTTTTACAGACGCCAGGTGATTGTATCATCCATTGATTCTCTGCACTAATATAAGATCTCATTTTCCTCGGCAGCAGATGTGGAGGTTTGATACAGAATCTTCTGAATTGTTACAATAAATCTTCGGGTTGCAGGATGATGATAATGTATCATAGAGCGCAGGGCACAATCAGTAACAAATACAATCATACATCACAGGAATCCGATTAGACTTGTTTACTGCTGTTCCAACAGAGATATCGTTAGGAAAATTCTGATTATGAGCCCATAGATTGGACGGGGAGGGGGTTCTGTTATTTGGGTTAAAACTGAGCTATAGCTCTACAGCTCCCCCCAGAGGCTCTCAGGGCATGTTGGGAGTTGTAGTTGTCCCTCATCGGTAATTTCATCAACCTAGCCAATCGATGGAATGTATTATCTCATATATTAAAACTATGCAAATTAGCTCTCCCCTGTAAGGAAGAAATCTCTTTCTGGCATCACCTATGAGTGGATGATACTCTATTATATGTCAATATCCGACCCTTTAAGAAGCCCTGAGACATGATAGTTTGCCTAATGATATTGCAATGATCATAAAAAAGGTTGGATATTGACTTACAGTGTAACTACTACCAGTAGGTGGCACTAACAAGGGTTTTCTGCCTTTAAGAGGAGATCTAATTTGCATATTTTTCCCATGAAGCACTGGCAAAAAGGCACATCTGGGTTTTCTTAAAGGACATCTACCATTTGTTTTTTATGCATTGTGAACCAAATATACCTTGAGAATGGTGTAGCAACACTGATGCAGAAACATATCTTGTTTATCCCTGAACTGAGTGGTTTTACTTAAAATAAAAAACAATTATACAATAATGATAATGAGGCTCTAGCACTCCTGTAGCTGCCCCTGCGCTTCTTCTCTAACACTAATTATGTACCTGCTCCAGAGAATGATGTAATCACTGTGTTATCCCTGATAGGAAGAAGTAATCAATCGCTGCACCATCCCCCAGCTGCTGTGTATGAGTCATCCAGCTAAGGTTGATTAGTCCTGTCTGGAGTGCTCAGAAAGCTCCCTGTAATGTGTTTATGAACGGCAGCCAGCAGCACCCAGCTTTCCAAAGGTCGTGAAGTTTATTATTGTTTTTTGAGCAAACCCACTTGGATCAGGGATTAAACAAGATATGTTTCTGCGTCAGTGTAGCAACAGCATTCTCAAGGTATGTTTGGCTCACAATGCATAAAAACAAGTGGTAGATTTCCTTTAAAGAGAATAACTAACCTCCTTCTTCAAAATCCTGGATTAAGAGCCAACTCTGTAAGTACATTGATTTTCAACCAATGGGGGCTTAGCCTAAATCCCTATTTGGATTTCAAGGCTTTTTAAAGGTCTGGACATTGACTTAGAGGATAGCTACCTCCATCATGTAAGACAGATTTCTTTATTTTGGGGGGATAATTTACAAAGTTTTTCCCCTCCAAAAGCATCACCAATAAGACTACAGTATGTTTTTGAAACAAGACATTCCCTTTAAGAAATGACAGACTTGTAGATTTAACCCGGAATAATGTCACACTTGATTGTAATCAATTTTCTCTGTTACAGAGGGAAAGACTGAGGAACATTGAGCGAATCTGCTTCCTCCTCAGGAAGGTGAGTCTGCACTATTGCTACAATAAATTCCAGAAATTCTCTCAATTTTCTGAACCAGTTGCAGTGGACATTTTTGCAAACTACAGTACAGTTAAAAATGCCTCAAAAAATTACTTTTTTCTGGGTTATAAATGAGTCCCAAAGTGGGCGGGAATGTGCATTCCAAATGAGTGTTAGGCGTTTCCGGTTCTGCAGGGGCGGGGCTTGGAATGGTCCTGCCAATGAGTGAGTTGTGGGTTTTAATGTCTTAATTAATTAGTACTGTACAAGATGAAATATTGATTGGCCTGACTGGTGCCAACAATTGAGACATTTTACTTCCACCCCCCCCCCCTCCAAGAGAACTGCCCCCAACCTCCAAGGGAATGTCCACTTTTGGGCGGGGCTTGTACAAGCACCTCCAATTTTTAAGGAAAAATGCAACAAATTTAAAAACTTTTTTTTAACCAAAATACACCATAATCTCAGTATAGCATCTTACAGTGTCTGGTTTGTTAAGGGTTTAATAGGTACAATCAATTATTGTGGCTCCAAAAAGTCAACAATCACAATTATAATTTTGTATCTACACCAACATTCATTCCGTCTAGATCTTATAAAGTGGTAGCAATGCAAAAGTATAGGATGGCTAGGCTTCCATTCACTTACAGCAAGCAGAGATCTTGAAAATAATGAGGAGCTGAAGGATGAAGTCGATAAGAAAGTTGCCGAACTTTCTATAATACAATTATTAAGGGGATTCTACCTTCTCCCAAATCACAAGTAAAAGAAGCTTTCCAGACCTACTGTTACATCTGTGCCTGGGCCGTCCCTAGGCTGAGAAGATGCTGAACAGTGCTCTAGTGTCTGGGCTCTCACCTGCAGCAAATGTCATACTCTGATAACCTGTGTGTGCGGTGTCCTTCTTGCTGGTTAATGTTTCTTTGATAGCTCTATCGTCCGTACAGCTGCTTCGCTACTTCTGTATTTCTGGTTTCTGACATTTGGCACTCTTACCTGACTATTGCTTTGTATCTGTGATTTTGTGCTTGATTAACTATCTTTGTTGTGACCCGGATTGTGTACCTCTCCTTTGTGTTGTTTGTTTGTCTTGTTAAGTGTACACACTTATGGAAGGACCGTCTTCGTGGTTGTTCCGTAACACCTTGGATACGCTGAGGCAACCAAACAGGGCTGTTGGTTCCCTGTACAGAAGATCATCAGTATGTTAAATGTACTGAGTCCAGCATGCCCATTACATTTTAATCAAACATGGAGGCAATAGTTAATCAGATACACGTCGTAGTTCACATGGTGCAGAACCCTGCAGAGCAGGAACAGCAGTGTGGACAATAGGGCTAGCAAAAAATCTTTAACCAGCATAGAGAAAAGCACATGTGAGTATGACATCTGCTCCAGGTGCTCTGACAGTGGGAGCATGTTAACTTTTTCTGGTTCAGAGCAAAGTTTGGGGAGACCTTGGTGAATTAGTTTCAATCTGCAGTCTAGCCACTAGAGCCCTGTTCAGACTGCCAACTGAGATGAACCAGATGAAACTCATCACCATCTCAGCCTCTTAGTAAGAACTGCGGAAGACCCTGACACAGATGTAACAAATACCTTGTATGTTTCCTAACAATCTAGTCTTTAAGAGAAAATTCCATCTGTATCTTTATGCAAATGAGCCTCTGGGTGCACTGGGGGTGTGGCAGTTTCCTGCATGCGCACCTGTTTTTTAAAATTTGTATCCTACCCATTACTACCCGGCACTGCACCTATACATGATGATCGGAAACAAGGTATATAAAGAAGGAAATAGGTGGGCTTATCCCTTATGGCCACACCCCCAGTGCAATGAGAATGGAATTTGCATAAAGAATAATTTATAAATAACAATTTCTCCAAAACGACAGATCTTTGGGGAACAGGAAAGATATATTTGAAAACCTTATAATTTGCCATACACAATGCTTGGCAGAATTGTGGGTGATTTGGGAGCCATTAAGCGCCCTTTAAGGGAGCTCCCTTTAAGGTTCAGGTTCCCTTTAAGGATTTTTCATCAGCCCATTTCAGAATGTATACAACCTCCAATAAATGGTTGGCTTTTGTAAGCCGCCCCCTTCAAAGTTAGTCGCAAAAAGCTGGAGTCACCCTTTAAATTTTGAAAACAGATTAAAAAATAAAAGTTTTAAAAAATCTTAAATTAATGAAGTTTGCAAAAAGTACAAGATGTCTTGTAATTATCCCCGGAGGAAGACGTGGAATGGCGCCTTTCCCATCACTCATAACAATAAGACTCCATAGGAAACTTCCAAACTTCCAGCTGAGGACTCCGCTCCCGGAACAATGGCTGGAAATGATCCCAGAATCAGTTGTATCCGTCTCGTTACAGTAACAAGAAGCAAGTCGGATATAGGAAGAGGTTACTCTATTATACACGGCTCCTATAGTTAATATTTAATTGGTCGAAGACTTAAAGGACCGTATTATACACAAGTTTGTTCTATTTATTACTTTCTGAAAAGTTTAACCTGATAAATACAATGAGGTTACTAAGGGTCCAGGGATCACATTTCCATCAGACTGTTCATGGTTTTTGGGATTTCACAGCCGGGACAGGGATTTAGAAGGGGATTGTGTCGCACGCGACCGGATTTTGGTGCAGCGGCTCCGGCTTTCATGTGACAGAAATTGGGGGGCGGCCGTCAGTTGATCCAACTGATTCGGACTGAGCGCGGGATTTAACTTTAAAATTGTGTCGCACGACAATGCACTTACATGCACCAGGAAGAAGAAGGTGAACTCCGGGGACCTGAGCGGGGAAGCGACACATGCAGGATATCGGGTGCAGGATCTTAGTGACTCCCCGCACAGCGCATTATACACGGACAATGCACTTACATACACCAGGAAGAAGAAGGTGAACTCCTGGGACCTGAGCGGGGAAGCGACACATGCAGGATATCGGGCGCATGATTTTAGTGAATCGCGGCACAGCGCATTATATATGGACAATGCACTTACATGCACCAGGAAGAAGGTGAACTCCAGGGACCTGAGCGGAGAAGCGACACATGCAGGATATCGGGCGCACGATCTTAGTGACTCCCCGCACAGCGCATTATACAGGGACAATGCACTTACATGCACCAGGAAGAAGGTGAACTCCTGGGACCTGAGCAGGGAAGCGACACATGCAGGATATCGGGCGCACGAGCTTAGTGACTCCCTGCACAGCGCATTATACACGGACAATGCACTTACATGCACCAGGAAGAAGAAGGTGAACTCCAGGGACCTGAGCGGGGAAGTGACACATGCAGGATATCGGGCGCACGATCTTAGTGAATCGCGGCACAGGGCATTATATATGGACAATGCACTTTCAGTGCATTCAGGGACGGGGTAAGTAAATGTGCCCCCATTATCTCTTGACAAGACACCATTCCTGCGCACTGGATTATGGGTGCTAGTTTTTTGTTGTCAAGACACACAAAAAGCAGTCGCAATTTCCAAATTGTGACTTTTCAAACATTTGCGTCCTGATCTCCACAAAAAGTGTGCAGCGAGGAGGGCCAGAGAAAAACTGCTGCAGGATAGAGGCGCAATCAAGGAATGTGCCAGAATTAAAAAGGGGAGCCACTCATGCTGAAATATCTGGCACCAGCACAAAGTTCCCCATAATTGGTCCCACTTCATGCGACATTATGATCCTAAACAACTTATCTGGGACCCTGGTTCGGTTCATGGGATCTGGCTAATTCCATTGTACAGAGCAAGGTGCTTTCAGATAAAGTCCCTTGTATACAGGCGGTCCCCTACTTAAGGACACCCGATTTACAGACAACCCCTAGTTAAAGACAGTCCCCTCTGCCTACTGTGACCTCTGGTGACCTCTCTGGATGTTACTATAGCCCCAGGCTGCAATGATCAGCTGTAAGGTGTCTGTAATGAAGCTTTATTGATAATCCTTGGTCCAATTACAGCAAAAAATCTTGAAACTCCAATTGTCACTGGGACAAAAATTTTTTTTTGTCAGGATCTACATTCATAAAATATACAGTTTCGACTTACATACAAATTCAACTTAAGAACAAAGCTCCGGACCCTATGGAATCTTGTATGCAACCCGGGGACTGCCTGTATTTGCCACCATCTACCGCCTGTAACTGTTAAAGCAGCTGTAATATTATCCACCTGGGAAGGGAGGGTTTCATTGTTGACCAATTATAACTTTGTCAATCCTTTTTTGCCCCAAGTTTCCTAATTGGTGGATGACTGGACCACCCAGAGTAGAAGTAACTTTTACTCCCTGTGGCTGGAAGTTCCAGACCAATCTTAGAACAATCTCAGAACAATCTCAGAAGTGCCTGATCCGGCGGCCCCCAATCCATTAGGTCAGACCCCGGTGGGAGGACGGTGTATCAGAAAACTTTTATAAAGCTCCATGAGAAGTGCCATTAATAGCGCCATTTAGTGCTCATTAGCGCCCATAAGGACGCGGCGCATGACGCTAGTATTCTATTTAGAGTGCAGACAGTAATTAATTCTGCCTTGCCGGAGGAACATGTTTTATTCATGGACATATTGTTGTGGAGCTCGTGTGATGTAAAGTCTCCATCGCGGGCTGCCCGCAAGATGTGTCACAACTTTTGACAAAGCCATCCATATTTCATGAGCTCTGTAGGAAGAGCAGGTCTGCGCCGGGTAGGTGATCCTTTTTTAGGTTGTAGGTGGCAGAGTGCGGGGTGTTGATATCTGTCGATGTGATTTACAGTCTGTGACGTATGCTGATATTAACCCCTTCTCGACCGGTGCATGGATATGATAGCGAGACAGCATCTAGAGCTAAACATGATATACTTAAAGGGGTTGTCCACTTTAAAGGAAATTTACCATTTGTTTTTATGCATTGTGAACCAAGCATACCTTGAGAATGCTGTAGCTACACGGATGCAGAAACATATCTTGTTTAATCCCTGAACCAAGTGGTTTTGCTGAAAAAACAATTATAAAATTATGGTAATGACACCGGCGTAATGATCGTGATTACAAGGGGTCTGACCGCAACCGGATCCGCTGTCAGGTAGAGGCCCGCTTCTGACCCATGCAATGTGCTGATACGCGGCGCATGGGGCAGGTGTTATTTTGAATCACAATCCAAAATAACAATATATTTGCCTGCTCCACCAACCCTCCGTCTCCTATCAAATGGTGAGATCCGACCAGGAAGAAGCCGGATCCGACGCAGGCGCGTGTAATGACGTGTCTTTCTGCCCCGGGTCTTCTGAGGTCCATGACCCGGCATGTGACCCCACAGACGCGTCATCAAACATTAGGTAAATATAAATAGGAATGGGGAGATGGGTATCTGTCACACAGTTATAAATAAGCAGCTTACAGCTCAGCCTCCCTGACTGTATTCTTATGGTAGAGCTAAAATGGTTCTGCTTCCTGGTGCAAAAGTGGTGCTGTGCTGAGACATCATGGGATTGCTGTCAAACAAGAGAATAAGATAAAAGGAGGATAAATATTAAGAGAAATTCTATTTTGAATAATTGTATAAGAAGTGCACACGGATGGAAAGCTTTGATCACTAGTGTCATGCAATTGTCGGGCAGAGCAAGACGTATGTGAGATAAAACGGCAACCATAAGCGGCATGGCAGGAAGTGATGTCATAGCTTGGCTCGGGGGCTATCTCAGTAAGCTGTACCTTTACCTTTGTCTACTCAGACTTCCTGCTGACGATTGAGAAAGTTGAATCCTAGTTTGGTGGAAACTTTGAATTGTTTCTGAAAATTCCTGTTCCCTATTGTTGTGTTCCTTTAAGAACAGCTCATCTTCTTGGGATGCCCTCATCATTCCCGGGCACATGACTATGGTGTGTATCCATGTAACCAGTGCATTAGGCCTCATTCCCAGCTCCCCACCGGCTGCGCCAGTCATCGTACTGCGAGTTCTTAAAGGTCACGATTTACACAACTAATTGCTAAAGCAACTAGAAAAGCGAAGAGGGAAAGGTCGCGCTGTCGGCTTTTATTGTGCATTTATTTTTATCTGATCGTTAAATCTCTGTATTAAACGGGCGATAAATATTTTAAACACGCGGAGCCCTGCTGCGAGGCTTCTAGGTCAGGGCCTCAGATCTCAGATCTATAGTTTGTATCCGTTACCCTCATTGTTTATACAATGGGGCACATTTACTTACCCGGTCCAGTCGCGATCCAGCGGCGGGTTCTCCGACGCTGATTCGGGTTCTGCCGGGATTCACTAAGGTCCGTGCGCCGATATTCACCAGGTGTCGCTGCTGCGCCGAGGTCCGCTGGAGTTCACCTGCTTTTTCCTGGTGTATGTGAGTGCTTGATCTTGCGACACAAATGGCTTTTTAAATTCTGCGGTTTTTCCGAATCCTTCGGGTTGTCCGGTGGCCACGCCCCCCGATTTCTGTCGCGCGAAAGTCGGCGCGATTGCGCCAAAAATCGATCGTGTGCTCCACAATTCCGTGAAATGCAGTGCAAAGAGGAAATATTCGGGAAAAACCCGACGGATTCGCGGCTGCGGACCCTTAGTAAATGTGCCCCAATGTGTCTACAACTTGTGACTCTCCAACTGGTGCTGAACTAGGACCTGCTATGGGCTTGGTTTCATTTACCACCAGGATAAAGGACTGTAAACCAAGCACACTTACATGCACCCATCTGGCAGGATCCAATCTTGATTTATCTCCTTTATGCCCTTTAACATTCATGCAAATGAACCTGAGGGGCTCTGGGCTCCATAGCTGTTAAAGAGGACCTGTCGACCCCAAAAAATACCCCCACCAAATATGTTCCGCCTAATCCTATCCCCAGCCCCTTTTTATTTATATTTATTCAATTTTTATTACAATTTGTGTGTGCATCGCATAGAGCCGGCAACGATTGCGCAATACATGCGCTGCTGCCGGCTCTATGCAATGCGTAGCAGAGGGGCTTATTCAGTGGTTGAGTGTTCGGTCGGATCGATTAAAACTATGTTAGCACACACAAATTGTAATAAAAATTGAATAAATATAAAGGGGCTGCGGATAGAATTAGCGGGAACATATTTGGTGGGGGTATTTTTCGGGGGGGACAGGTCCTCTTTATTTGAGCCCGGAGCCCCTCCGGCTAATTTACATTTTTTAAAGCTTTTTTGGGTAAAAAACGAGGGCATAAGAAACTAAATGAAGAGCAGATCATGCAAGAAGGTGCACACACCAGTATGTCAGTGTGCTTGGTTTACAATCCTTTATCCTGGTGGTAGATTTCCTTTAAGGAACTTATCATAATTCATATCTCGAGGAGCTGTAGTCTGGTCTCCTTTCCTTGTCCAACCCCTTGTTCTAGCTCCATTAAAGGAAATATATGGCTCAATGGGGCAGATTTACTTACCCGGTCCGTTCGCGATCCAGCAGCGCGTTCTCTGCGCTAGATTCGGGTCCGGCCGGGATTCATCAAGGTAGTTCCTCCGCCGTCCACCAGGTGGCGCTGCTGCGCTGAAAAGCATCTGAACGCACTGGAGTTCACCGGGCCGGACCAAGTGAAGGTAAGCGCGTCCCAAGCGACACAATTCTTTTTTTAAATGCGGCGTTTTTTCCGAATCCGTCGGGTTTTCTCTCGGCCACGCCCCCCGATTTCCGTCGCGTGCATGCCGGCGCCGATGCGCCACAATCCGATCGCATGCGCCAAAATCCCGGGGCAATACAGGGGAAATAGGCTCAAATCGGAAATATTCGGGTAACACGTCGGGAAAACGCGAATCGGGTCCTTAGTAAATGACCCCCATTGTCTTAACCACACCTGGCATCTGGCTCAAATGTGTTGGGACAGTGTCTAATTTTAAGAGTCGATATGACCCGTGCCATAGGAGGCGCCACAGAGTCTTGTAGCCTCCACAGATCTTTAATGTATCAGTTTTATGCAGACATTACTAAATAACTTCACGTCTAGGAGTTCCAGAGAATGAATATAGTTGAAGGGTCATTTTAGTTAATTCCAGAACTGGTCGAGCCTTGGACTGACTCACTGGTAAACCCACCTGTGGGCCCCTGAGCTTGGTGGGCCCCCAGGATACATATTGCTGGCTCACAGAGCTAAACGGATCTAAGTTAAAGGCATAGACCAGTCAGCCGGTTACTGACAGGGCCCCTAGGACTATATATCTATGGCTAGCTATGGAGTATAGCACTGGGCCCCATTACAGGATTTTACCAGTGGGCCCTAGGCACTCCAGTCTGACACTGAACTGGTGTACCTCTTTAAGTTATAATAGGACCTAGTGCTTAAGGGGTTAATAATTGTGACAGCAATTACTATCAAATATTCTCCTTGCCCCCACAAAAACCCTGAGTGTGAGCTGACGGCCCCATGCATTATACATAGCAGACGCACAGTCACAGTGTAGGCGACTGCCATAAGTCTCTTCTCGTAATGAAGGCTGATGATATTTCTCCCAGAGAATTGCTATTTTCATCCTTTGCACATTGGCGCCGCGCTCAATCCTTCCCTTCAGCAGATGACATCATGGATTAAAAACTCTATGCAAGTTTCCCCAAAGGGGATCTAGACATCTTGGGTCACGTTATTGAAAATTGGCGCAGAAAAGACTGAATATAAGGAATGGGAGTATTCAATTCAATCTACACAGTTCCATCTTTGTGCCCTCCTTAAAGGACATTTACCACCAGGATGAAGGATTGTAAACCAAGCACACTAATATACTGGTGTGTGACCCCTCTGGCAGGATCTGTTCTTCACTTAGCTTTTTATGCCCTGGATTTCACAAAAAAGGCTTTAAAAATTATGCAATTGAGTTTGTGGGGCTCCAGGCTCCATAGGTATTAATGGAGCCTGGAGCCCCTTAGACTCATTTGCATAATTTAAAATCCAGGGCATAAGAAGCTTAAAGAAGAGCAGATGCTGCCAGAGGGGGAACACACACCAATATGTCAGTGTGCTAGGTTTACAATCCTTCATCCTGATGGTAGATTTCCTTTAAGCACCCTACATATTGCACATACCACCTTAGTGTCCCCTACAACATCATTAATAGATAGAGGTGAGCATCGTTATTGTGAAGGAGCAGAAAGGAGGGTTACTATTACTATTTAATATTTGTGCCCTATTAGAAGTAGAAGCCCTCTGTATGTTAGAAAATCCCCTAATTAATTCCATAAAACTTTTCCTTTCAGCTGGTGCTTCCGGAATATTCCATTCACAGCCTGTTCTGCATAATGTTCCTATGTGCTGAAGAATGGTTAACACTAGGGTTAAACGCCCCATTACTCTTCTACCATATCTGGAGGTAAGAATTTTTTTTACTTTGCTGAGACTCTACGCTGTGAGAGGGGAGAGGGAGCTGCTACGGGTGATTTCTAATGATTTGACATTGTGACGTGTTGTGCTCTGGACCTCCTCATTGTTTACCAGTCTTTATTCCTCCCCAGGTACTTCCACTGCCCGGCAGACAGCTCGGAGTTGGCTTACGACCCTCCTGTAGTAATGAACGCCAGCACCTTGAGTTATTGTCAGAAAGAAGCCTGGTGCAAACTCGCCTTCTATCTCCTCTCCTTCTTCTATTATCTATACTGGTAAATCCCTACATCACAACTTGCTTATTTTATATAAGACACAAGAGGGAATTTTTTTGCTGTTGGTGGTCCATTACAGCAGCGCAGGGTTCATCCATCGGCTTGTAATATGGACCTGTAGGATAGTCACACATTTGAGGGTCCAGTTGCTTCTGGCTCCGGGAACCTTAGGGACATCTTTTCCACAACCAGTTCTATACTGGGACAGATTCAAGAAGTTTCAAGTTACACCTCTGGAATAAGGCCTACAAATATTCCTAATGAACCCCCAGATACATAAAGATCTAAATGTAGAGAAGGCAGTCAGCTGGATCCTGATGCTCCTTATGAGGGACTTATCTTCATGAGAACATCAGACATATTGAAATCCACCAGCCCAATCAGTCTTTCCCTCAAAAATTAGCCATGATAGAGCCTCCCTCCAACTTGCTCCTCCTATATAGTGTCCTTGTCTTAGTGAACTCCCACCAATTTTACCACAAACCTGGGAAAACCCATTGACTCGAGTATAAGCTGAGGGTGGGAAATGCATTGGTCACAGCCTCCCCAGTATATAGCCTGCCGGACCCTTCCCCATAGTATATAGCCAGCACCTGCCTCCCCAGTATATAGCCTGCCACCCCATATCCCCCAGTATATAGCTAGCCCCTTGCCCCAGTATATAGCCAGCCCCCTGCCCCAGTATATAGCCACCCCATATCCCCCAGTATATAGCCAGCCCCTTGCCCCAGTATATAGCCAGCCCCCTGCCCCAGTATATAGCCAGCAGTGGGGGAAGCCGGAAAGGTGAGTTTTCAATTTTTTTTTTTACTGGAGTATAAGCCGAGTTTGGGGTTTTCAGCACATATTTTTGTGCTGAAAAACTAGGCTTATACTCGAGTGTTTTCTGGGTGGAGGATTGCTTTTAATCCTCCATATATGTTCAGATACTGTGCTTCGATTTGGGCTGGTCCTAGTAATCATCTAATGTGTACGGAGCCTCCTGGTTCCTCTTTGATGGTGACCATTGTTCCTCTTTGATGGTGACCATTGTTCATCTTTGATGGTGACCATTGTTCCTCTTTGATGGTGACCATTGTTCCTCTTTGATGGTGACCATTGTTCCTCTTTGATGGTGACCATTGTTCCTCTTTGATGGTGACCATTGGTGGAGATAAGATTGCAGCGAGGTGGAGTTTATCTGCCCCATTCCTTTGTTTTGGAAAGATAAGAAGCAGACATGACCGCGCTCCAAAATCATTGGGTTTGGTCAACATTAATGGTCAACTTTAAATCTGTCCACAACCGTAATGTTCAATGGTTTGATGGTGACTGACACTGTCTTCTCTCCTTCTCCAGTATGATATACACTTTAATGAGTTCCTAAAGGAGGAAGAAGCTCGGAGATTGGGAAAACTCCTAAGACTTGCCCAGTGTAGAGATTACCGTATCTATCTTTCCACCAACATCACTCTACGGGAAGGAACCTTGGTTGGTGGTTGTGGTGGCCCTGGAGATCTGAGAAGGTCCTTGCCTCGGATGGTATAATTGTGTCTATAGACTTAACTTCCAAAGAGACGACTTACCACATGGAGTAATACATGACACTCATCCCAGGATTATGAACTTTGACAGATTCTTGGACATCAGGAGCTTTAGTTCTCCTCGGAGATGTGATCTTGGTGGATGGTTGTGGTGGCCCTGGAGATCTGAGAAGGTCCTTAACCTCGGATGGTATAATTGTGTCTATAGACTTAACTTCCAACGAGACGATTTACCACATGGGTCGCTGAGAATTATGGAGCGATACATGACACTCATCCCAGGATTATGAACTTTGACGGATTCTTGGACATCAGGAGCTTAGTTCTCCTCGGAGATGTGGTCTTCAAGATGGCTTTAAGACGTCGTTGACATGTCTCTTCTCTATTGCAATAATATACTTTACCTTTTTTACATCTTTGACACTTTGAGATGATGCTCTGGGGTATATTTGCTTACATTCCCTTTGATTAATTCATTATCCGGCCCCTCCAGATGTCACCACTCGGAGCTTCCTAATGGACAGGTAATTTCTTCCAAGAAGAGCCGGCTCCGCCGTTTCCTGCCACCAGTGATTACGGATTATTTGTTCCATCCTTCAGCCTTGCATGTGTTCAGTTAAATTCATCTCTCAGTTTGACACGGAATTATCATATATCCCGAGCATTTGGGATGCAAATTCATCCGGATCAGATTTTGGCGGATGAAAGGGGGGGGGGGATTTGTATTTTGTATATTTATTAATCTTAGTTTATATTGAGAAGTATCTGTTCTAAGACTATCCATAGACACACAGGGGACATAAAGGGGATGTCTGGTCAACATTTCCGCTTGCTGTCAGTGAATGGGGGCACTGTGTATATAAATTACACATTTTCTTAAAGGGGTTGACCAAGTTTTTAAAGTATCCCCTATCAACAGGACAGTAGATAGTTTGGCCACTGGAAACTAATCATGAGAACAGGGTTTTGAATGATGTTGCAGGCAGAGAATGCTCCCTGCTTCTCCATTCTACAGCATTTTGCGATCTTAATATGAACCCAACCCCTTTAATAGGGCAAAGGTTCAGTATCTACCTGTGTCATGTCTGTATTTTTGCTATCAAACAGCAATCTTGAAAATGCCCTAAAATCGAAAACATATAATTGACTGTCAAAATGATCTACTCCGAAATCTAAAGCAACCTTGACAATAATTGTCTGCAGCGCCTATGCGTCCTTATAGTAACAGACTACAAACAATGGGGGTCATTTACTAAGGGCACGAATCGCTTTTTTCGGGTTACCCGAATTTTTCTGTTTTGCGCCGATTTTCCCTGAATTGCCCCTGGTTTTTGGCGCACGCAATTGGATTGTGACGCATCGCCGCGCATGCGATGGAAATTGGGGGCGTGGCCGTAGAAAACCCGACGGATTTGGAAAAACCGCCGCATTTAAAAAAAAAAGTGTCACTTGACACACGCTTACCTGCACCCAGCGTAGGACGGTGAACTTCAGTGCATTCCGACGAACTTCAGCGCAGCAGCGACACCTAGGGGACGTCGGGGGAACTACCTTTGTGAATCGCCGGAAGACCCGAATCCTCCACATAGAACGCGCCGCTGGATCGCGAATGGACCGGGTAAGTAAATCTGCCCCAATCTTTCGAAATAAATCAAGTTTTTGCATTTGGTAAATCTGACTGCAGGATCAGACTACACAGGGTTTGTTTGTAGTCTGTTACTATGGAGATAATAAGAAAATTTGCAAAGTTGTATCATTTGGCAACATTATATAGTGGGACAATGTGGAATATTTTTTAATGTTTTGGCATATCCAAATTTAGGTACGGTCAGCAGAATTTTTGGTTTGATTGCTTGATCTGCCTGATGCTTTGTATGTACATGGTGGATATATCAAGGGCTGTAGCGTCATATCCATTGTCCACATCCCAGATCTATCCTGCACATCTCTATACAATTCTACTTGAAGAATCTATACTGTTGCGCTCAATTGTTATATGCATGCAAGGATGTGGGTCTGTGTGGAGAGCATTTGTTCAAAGTTTTTTTTTCTAAAAAAAATAAAAAATAAAAAAACTTTAAATTTGTTGGAGTAATTTATTTTGTATTCAGATGTCATGTATATATAATAGTTATGCTGCATCTGCTTGGAAGGGAATGTATCCCCTTTTATATGTTACTTAAAAAATCTATGACAAAGTTTTTTTCAAATTAACTATATTTCTTTTTTAATGTATTTTTTCCGTGATTATGGAGGGAGACATATTATCCTGCTCCAAAGCACTCCATAGATTAGAAGACATAGGGGGTCATTTACTAAGGGCCCGCTTCACGGTTTCCCAACGTGTTACCCGAATATTTCCGATTTGCGCCGATTTTTCCTGAATTGCCCCGGGATTTTGACGCACGCGATCGGATTGTGTCGCATCGGCGCCGGCATGCACGCAACGGAAATCGGGGGGGCGTGGCCGAACGAAAACCCGACGGATTCGGAGAAACCAACGCATTTAAGAAAAAAAAGTGTTGTGGGACACGCACTTACCTTCACCAGGAATAGGATCGTGAACTCCGGCGGACCTCGGCGGACTCCAGTGCAGCAGCGACACCTGGTGGACGTCGGAGGAACTGCCTTAGTGTATCGTCGGAAGACACGAATCCACCGCAGAGAACGCGCCACTGGATTGCGAATGGGCCGGGTAAGTAAATCTGCCCCATAATATCACAGAAAAAAATTGGCCTCTATAGGGATGCATTGTGAGCATGCTCTGTGACCTATGCAGAGGTCATTGTAAAGGGAGGGAGGAGGAGCTGACCCTCCCAGTACTGTGCCTGACTCTGCAGGATATTGTATTGTGGGCGACTTTGATGCTACTAGGATCTGACTGAAGAGGTACTTTGACTGACTTTGGTAAACGTCTTATATTTGTTATCCATGGCCTCCTTCCTTCTAAAATCAACTTTTACAATTATGTTAATGAGCCTGAGGGGCTACTGGGCTGTTCCCAAAGCCCCTTCGTGCTGCAGTTTCTCAGGCTTTTACAGTGTGCAGGAGAACTTCCCCTTTTCCAAAGTGTAATGAAGCTGTGAGAACCACTCTAGTAGTCAGTCAGGCTACTTAGCATAATTTTAATAGTTGATTTTAGATGCAACAATAACAACAAACCTAAGAAGATTACCACAGTCAGGTGCCTGGATCTATGAGTAAGTGCACCTGCTTTAACCATGTTTGATATTGATGGTAGAGTTCATTTAAAGGGGTTGTCCAACTGAAAAGGGTTGTACTGACTTGTCAAGTTCTCCCCTATTTCTCCCAGATTTCCTTTAATAGGTGTCATTCTGCTGATTCCTGCACCTCTAGCCTGCACGGTTCCTGAGTAATCAGCACTATTAGTCCCAGTAGTGAATATGCTAATCTGCCTCTATACTGTCAGTTGGGCAGTTTCCTCTAGCCCAGGACCGCCCACCTGACAGTATTTGTGATATTGGGGGGGGGGGGGGGGGTTAACTAATAGCTCTGATTGCTCCGGAACGGTAGGGGCTAGAGAGAAAATTCCAACTGTGCCGGAATCAGTGGAGCGACACCTAGTAAGAAACTGGTGTCTCTGGAGAGTCTGACAGTTCCCCTTAAAAGTGTAATGTGAAGGTCCTTAGCCTCAAGTGTGCAACAGGACCCCTACTTATGATACGTCACTTAAAAATACTGGATTAGATGGACTCGTGGACCTCTGGGGCGTCTGATCCTTATTCCTGATTTTCAATAACTGCTGCTCTGGAGACAAAATACAGAATATGATACAATAGCATTAAAAAGAGATGACAATTTTGTAGCGAGAGTTCTGGTGGGAAGGTATATATATGAAAGAAGACATTGATCGCCTATGGAGACGTAGATGGTGTATGTCAGAGGACACCAACAACCATGAGGACCATGCTGAAGCCCCGCGCACCAACACAGTCCATTAATGTCATTGTGTGTCTCAGCTGTCAGACCCAATCTCATCAGGAAACCTTATGAAGTCCTGAGAGGATTGCAACCACCTTGTCACATCCAATCATCGTCCCGTCTCCTATCCGCATCGCCCTCCACCATGGAATCTTCTGCTGGCCAGAGCTAACAAATAACGCTTTCTATCATAGCGGCGGTGATGTTACTTCCTCCTGGCCCCCAGCCCCCTCAGTGACCTATTTGTTCTTCATAGTAAGAACTCAATTCCCGACATCATCTCCCGTTTCCTATGTGACAGATCTATTTTTGCTGAAGACCCTGTCTTGAAATCTGTGTTTCTGGATGAGTTTTTTCAAGCTAAAGTGAAGCAATCTATGGATTTCCAGATTTTGAGGTTACAAGATGTCCAACCACAAATGTTTTCCATTGATCTTCGGTGGCAGAATTCTGATGGGATCCACACAAGGCTTAGCCCGCTATTGGCATTTAATAGTGTAGGTCTGGTGGCTGGCAGAAGGTGGCGCTGCGTCTTACCTTGTCGAATGGGTGACAAGTCCTTGTGTTCCCTGGGAAGTTATATTTGTGTTTCTAAACCTATTCTTTCTTCCCTTACCTCTACCTTATTACTACACTGACCGCCTGCTCTGACCTCTACCTTATTACTACACTGACCGCCTGCCCTGACCTCTACCTTATTACTACACTGACTGCCTGCCTGACCTCTACCTTATTACTACACTGACTGCCTGCCCTGACCTCTACCTTATTACTACACTGACTGCCTGCCTGACCTCTACCTTATTACTACACTGACCGCCTGCTCTGACCTCTACCTTATTACTACACTGACCGCCTGCCCTGACCTCTACCTTATTACTACACTGGCCGCCTGCTCTGACCTCTACCTTATTACTACACTGACCGCCTGCTCTGACCTCTACCTTATTACTACACTGACTGCCTGCCCTGACCTCTACCTTATTACTACACTGGCCGCCTGCTCTGACCTCTACCTTATTACTACACTGACCGCCTGCCCTGACCTCTACCTTATTACTACACTGGCCGCCTGCTCTGACCTCTACCTTATTACTACACTGACCGCCTGCTCTGACCTCTACCTTATTACTACACTGACTGCCTGCCCTGACCTCTACCTTATTACTACACTGACCGCCTGCCCTGACCTCTACCTTATTACTACACTGACTGCCTGCCCTGACCTCTACCTTATTACTACACTGACCGCCTGCCCTGACCTCTACCTTATTACTACACTGGCCGCCTGCTCTGACCTCTACCTTATTACTACACTGACCGCCTGCCCTGACCTCTACCTTATTACTACACTGGCCGCCTGCTCTGACCTCTACCTTATTACTACACTGACCGCCTGCTCTGACCTCTACCTTATTACTACACTGACTGCCTGCCCTGACCTCTACCTTATTACTACACTGGCCGCCTGCTCTGACCTCTACCTTATTACTACACTGACCGCCTGCCCTGACCTCTACCTTATTACTACACTGGCCGCCTGCTCTGACCTCTACCTTATTACTACACTGACCGCCTGCTCTGACCTCTACCTTATTACTACACTGACTGCCTGCCCTGACCTCTACCTTATTACTACACTGACCGCCTGCCCTGACCTCTACCTTATTACTACACTGACTGCCTGCCCTGACCTCTACCTTATTACTACACTGACCGCCTGCTCTGACCTCTACCTTATTACTACACTGACCGCCTGCCCTGACCTCTACCTTATTACTACACTGACCGCCTGCCCTGACCTCTACCTTATTACTACACTGACCGCCTGCTCTGACCTCTACCTTATTACTACACTGACTGCCTGCCCTGACCTCTACCTTATTACTACACTGACCGCCTGCCCTGACCTCTACCTTATTACTACACTGACTGCCTGCCCTGACCTCTTCCTTATTACTGCAATGACTGCCTGCCCTGACCTCTTCCTTATTACTGCAATGACTGTCTGCCCTGACCTCTACCTTATTACTACACTGGCCGCCTGCCCTGACCTCTACCTTATTACTACACTGACTGCCTGCTCTGACCTCTACCTTATTACTACACTGACTGCCTGCCCTGACCTCTACCTTATTACTACACTGACTGCCTGCCCTGACCTCTACCTTATTACTACACTGACTGCCTGCCCTGACCTCTACCTTATTACTACACTGACTGCCTGCCCTGACCTCTTCCTTATCACTGCACTGAATGCTTGCCCTGACCTCTACCTTATTACTGCAGTGACCGCCTGCTCTTACTTCTACCTTATTACTACACTGACTGCCTGTCCTTACCTCTACCTTATTACTACACTGACCGCCTGCTCTGACCTCTACCTTATTACTGTAATGACTGCCTGCCCTGACCTATACCTTATTACTACACTGGCTGCTTGCCCTGACCTCTACCTTATTACTACACTGACCGCCTGCTCTGACCTCTACCTTATTACTACACTGACTGCCTGCCCTTACCTCTACCTTATTACTACACTGGCCGCCTGCTCTGACCTCTACCTTATTACTGCAATGACTGCCTGCCCTGACCTCTACCTTATTACTACACTGACTGCTTGCTCTGACCTCTACCTTATTACTGCAATGACTGCCTGCCCTGACCTCTACCTTTTTACTACACTGACTGCTTGCCCTGACCTCTACCTTATTACTACACTGACCGCCTGCTCTGACCTCTACCTTATTACTACACTGACTGCTTGCTCTGACCTCTACCTTATTACTGCAATGACTGCCTGCCCTGACCTCTACCTTATTACTACACTGACTGCTTGCCCTGACCTCTACCTTATTACTACACTGACCGCCTGCTCTGACCTCTACCTTATTACTGCAATGACCGCCTGCCCTGACCTCTACCTTATTACTACACTGACTGCCTGGCCTAACCTCTACCTTATTACTACACTGACTGCCTGCCCTGACCTCTACCTTATTACTACACTGACCGCCTGCTCTGACCTCTACCTTATTACTGCAATGACTGCCTGCCCTGACCTCTACCTTATTACTACACTGACTGCCTGCCCTGACCTCTACCTTATTACTACACTGACTGCCTGGCCTGACCTCTACTTTATTACTGCAATGACTGCCTGCCCTTACCTCTACCTTATTGCTACACTGATCGCCTGCTCTGACCTCTACCTTATTACTGCAATGACTGCCTGCCCTGACCTCTACCTTATTACTACACTAACTGCCTGCTCTGACCTCTACCTTATTACTACACTGACCGCCTGCCCTGACCTCTACCTTATTACTACACTGACTGCCTGCCCTGACCTCTACCTTATTACTGCAATGACCGCCTGCTCTGACCTCTACCTTATTACTACACTGACTGTCTGCCCTGACCTCTACCTTATTACTACACTGACTGCCAGCCCTGACCTCTACCTTATTAATGCAATGACTGCTTGCCCTGACCTCTACCTTATTACTGCAATGACTGCCTGCCCTGATCTCTGCCTAGTTACTATATTCACTGCCTGTCCTGACCTCTACCTGGATTGATACTACATACAAACTCTGCCTGCCCTGACTTGTGCCTATTTACTGTAATGACTCTGGGCTGCCTGCCCTAACCTCTGCCTAATTACTATACTAACTGCCTGCCTTGACCTCTACGTGGATTACTACTACATACAAATTCTGCCTGCCCTGACCTTGACCTACCCCCTCACCATGACTTTTTGATTGTGTTTCTGAACCTATTCTTTCTACGCTGACCTATGCCTAATTACTGTGCCGACTGCCTGTCCTGACCTTCACCTGTCCCCTGTCCACGACTCTTCCTATACATCTCGACCTATGCTTGTGTTTTGAACCTATTCTTTCTGCCCTAACCTCTACCTAATTACTGTACTGGTTCTGTGCTGTCTGCCCTGACCTCTACCTGGATACAAACTTGGCCTGCCCTGACCTTGACTTCTCCCCTGTCCACACCTCTTTCTATACCTCTTGACCTTTGCTTATTTCCTGGACCGGTTCCTTCTGTCCTGACCTCTGACTAATTACTGTACTGACTGCCCTGACCTCTACCTGGATTACTACTACATACAATTTCTGCCTGCCCTGACCTCGACCTGTCCATGACTCTTCCTATAACTTTGTGTCTCTCAAGCTGTCAACTGTTACTCAACGTAGGCTACTCCAAGAAGTATTGCTGGTTTTCCTGCTACAAAGTCGAGAGGGAAGATTTATCATAAGTTTCTGAGGTAAAACTGTTCTAGTTGCACATGAAAACCAATCAGAGCTCAGCTTTAATTTTATAAACAGCTGTGGGGAGATGAAACCTGAACTGATTGTTTGCGATGGGCAACTAGAACAGTTCTGTTGTAACAGATTTCTAGTAAATCTCACCCTAGATCTCTACATAAAGGGTAAAATGAAAACTGAGCCGTGATTGGTTGCCATGGGAAACTAAGCACATTCTTACTCTTAGGCAGTTTGATAAATCTCCCCCAATGTCCTTAAGACACCTGCTACTTTATAAATGGGTCTAATCCTACACAAAATAATAATAATAAGAAATTAGGCTTTTATTCTGCTCATATGCAAATGTATATACAGTATCTCAGTGGAAACAGACTACAAACAGACCCCATGTAGTCTGATCCTGAAGCAACATGTTACTTTACTGCCTCTTCTTCCTTATGAGCTACAAAAGAAAAGAATGGAAGAGACGAAGTAAAATATCAAATAATTCCAGGATCAGACTACAAAGTGTGAACGCGTAGCCTATATTAGATTTTTGGGTTTGCATGGGAGCTGTATACTCAAAACGGATGAAAGTTTTTTTTTTTAAACCTGGCTTGTAACAAAGTGGCTAAATTGTTCATTTTAGATGCAATTCAGTTTTAGCAGAAGTCTACATACAGGATCTTCCTGATGTGTCACTGATTATCCGCGCACCGGTGCCCTATGGCGCTCTCCCTGCTTCTATCGCTTTCCTTGATGTGAGATTTTCCTCTCTTTCCTATTCCGTTCAATAAACCTTTCAGTTCAGGGATTTATTTTGCCGAAAACCCAGAACCGATATCACAGTAGAAAGATGGAAGGACTTGGCACATCTCTGCAATTTATTGCTCGCTCTCAGAAATGTAATTTGTAACATCTGCTCGGCACGTCGGTGGGAGCCATCCCGAGACCCCCGCGCTCTAACATTGCCATTAGGATAACAGCGTCCTATGAAGCTCCCCTTTTAATCTCACACTGTGAGCAGCCCAAGAGTATGGTTAATTAGCGGCACAGTAATGAATATCCCTCTGCTCAGCTACGCTCACTACTTGGCAAGAGCAGGCAGACTGCTGCAGAGTAATCAACAGCCCCAGGCGCAGCTAGAAGCTATAAGAGCCAGTGCTGGAGTCTACACTCCACTTTTTACTCTATTGTTTGAACAAGGAGAAGGGAGAAAGCTTCCCTGAGAATAAAATGCATTGGCATTTGGATTTCAATTCTTTTTCATCCCTATCTTTTACAACACCTGTTGAGAAGACCTTGTTACGCGTTGACCGGTGGCCAGTTCTGACGAAATCAATAGGTTAAGCCAACATACTAGACAATCAATCATAGGTAAAGTCAATCGTATATGAGAGAGAACAGCAAGGTGCCAGCATCCTCTTGGTGGGATTGGACAGTGTCCCATACTAAATGGCTAAGCAGAGGATGAATACTACTGCACAGCTACAGATACCACCATAGGGCAATCAACTTACCACCAGCCATGCCAACCAAATGTTACTATGAAACATTGTAACATTAGCAGCGGTTTATCTCCGATCCAAGGCTGCCTGGTGACTGTTTCCTGATTTTGCTACTTTTCTGCCTGCCCTGACCTTAGACTGTCCCTGATCTCTAATTGTCACCCACCAGTGTCTCTGTGCCCATTGCTATTCACACTGGGACCACCATAAGAGGTAACAGCCTTTGAATATCCCAGCGGCAAAGACCAAATTCATGGATCGGGGTGAAAACTGGGGAGGTTTGGGGATAATGCCCCAAGAGGTGACTCAAACTGGTTGCATAGCACAGTGGGCAGGGCAGTAAATGTCAATCTCTGTGGGTCGGTGGAGGGATCAGGATTTGAATTACTAATCACTGTGTGTGGGCGAGTTAATCAGGACTCTCATTTCCAATCACTGTGTGTGGGGGAATCAGGACTCCTGCACTGTCCAGTTACCAGGGCCTGACCTTGGTGTGGGGGCAGCTGGATTCCCTGGTACCTGAGTGGCTGGATTATAGAGTTGTGTCACAGGTGGCTTGGTCCAGGTGAACAGGCTCATCCACGCCTGTCAGTGCCAGTGAGGGGATGCAAGAAGAAGGGGAGGCTGCAATGTAGTGAAGGGTTCCCCCTGGGTACATGCAGTGAGAGGAGGCAGATGGTGAATGGGAGGTCATGATGTTAGCAGCAGCCAGGGATCACATGTGCAGACAGGGATGATGAACATAAACTAACAATCTCTTTATTAAGCAGACAATCCAAACACAGCAACAGATAACAAGTTGAGTTAAACAGGTTTCTTTCTGCAGCTTCCACAAGGGAATAGCTTGTTGGATCTTTAGTCTGGTAAAGGATCTCAGCCCTAGTCCAGTAGCTTAGGCTGCTTAGATAGCAATCTAGTACAAGCTCTGTGGAGAGGAGCACACAGAGTCACTGATCTGGCAGAGGGGTGCCCTCTGAAGGGAGACAGAAGCTGCAGGCTGACTGTCCCAGTAAAACTTCTCATGTTGACTAATGAAAACAACCCCAGAACCCTTTATACAAAGTTTTGCAGGAGCTCATGGTGAAGTATGTTGGCCTCACCAACTAATGACTGGTCTTGGCTGCAGGGAAGAATAACATAATGTTACATTTAAGTTTAAACAGTTAGAACATTAACCCTTCTTTCACAGGAATATCACCAATTAGTTGTAGTACCTTAGAAACTCGGTGGTAGCACAGGCTAAGGAATGCATCAATTGGCAATAGATAGAATTACCTATTTTTGCCTAACAGAGTAAGCCAGACTACATCAGCTCGTCAGGATGCCAACTGGAGCAAGTTGGTTTGTAATGCCCCGTCCTGTGGGCCATTACACTGTCACTGTCAATCGCTATGTATGGGCAGAGTAATCAGAACTCTCACTGTTAATCACTGTGTGGATGGGATAGCCAGGAATCTCTCTGTCAATCACTGTGTGTGGGCCGAGTAATCAGGACTCTCACTGTCAATCACTGTGTTGCCATACTAATCAGGACTCTAACATCCAATCAGTGTGTGTGGGTGGACTAATCAGGACTCTCACTACCAATCACTGTGTGTGGGCGGGGTAATCAGGACTCTCACTACCAATCACTGTGTGTGGGAGGGGTAATCAGGACTCTCACTACCAATCACTGTGTGTGGGCGGGGTAATCAGGACTCTCACTACCAATCCCTGTGTGTGGGCGGGGTAATCAGGACTCTTACTGGCAATCACTTTGTATAGATGGGGTAATCAGGACTTTACATCCCCCACGTTCGTCACTGATCATCCTCTCCAGATATCCGACCAGTGGGGGCAGTAGAGAGGTGTGTTCTGTAAAGCAACAAAATCCTACAAAAGTTAAATGTAATAAAGTAAACAAATAACACACATAATACAGTCACTTTCATCATTTATTAGCAGGCGGCCAGATCCGTCATCAGTAACTGTACCATGAAACGCGTTGTATCTCCTGCCCCCCTATTATCACTGTCAGCCCCCCACACACACACATAATGAATGGACAAACCACTCAGATAAATGGAGTGTGTGAAGCAGACAAATGGTTGCCTGGAAGACAAGTCCCTGCACTCTATCATCTCGCTCGTTTTCCCATTATTAGTAACTGCTTGTGCTGTAATTAGTTAATTGGGGACAGGCGGGCAGGGCTGGGAGGGCTTGCAGTGTGATAGATTGCATCCCCGCTGCTCGCCTTACGTTGATCGGAGGCCCCGTGGATTGTCGCACACAGAGCAACCTCAAACAAAGTTACTAAATTCAACTCGGCTAATGTGCCGGATACTCCGATTCCCGTTCTCTCCCAACACTATTGGAGAAAGGAGACATTAAAATGTCATTAAAAGCAGCGTGACTGTCAAGGCTGCGGCTTTCCAGGGGTTGTCATGTATTATTAGCACAATATGATCCGAGCGATCCTCATAGAACTCAGTATTCCCAGGCATCTGCGGAAAGTTTCCGACATGTCTTCCCAAATTCCTAACAAATTCGGCTCCATATGGCTCCAGATTGTGCTGCACTTATTTTCTTTTCTACACTTAACTGTTATGTCAGATGTCAAAGCTAGTGTAAAGCGATAGGGTTAGGTAGCAATTGGGGAGCATACACAAAAAGAAATTAGTGCACAGAGAAGCTAATCTAAAATAAAAGATAGCTGGAAACAGGAATAGAATTCTTTGTAAAATATCATATGATTTATGCAATAAATTGTGTATAACTGTAAAATAGTGGCAATAAAATGTGCACCTTATCCGGCAAAAAACAAGCCACCATTTGGTCATGTGGAATGGGTTTAGCATACCTATTTGCAAATAAGCGATTACCTTATTTTTAGAAAAAAAAAACATGAATTGTATAAAACTGAAAAATACCACTGGAAATGGCAGAGACAAGAACAGGTTTTGGATTTGAGCGGGGCTTGGGTTTTTGGGGATAAATATGGTATAAATGTATTTTCTAACCACCCCTTTTAGTCACAGAACAGAAAATTAAAGAACTTTGATGATTTTATTTTAAAGGTTTCAAATAAAATTTTACACTTGTTTTTGTCTTGTGCTGTGACCTGAGGACCTATTGGAACCACCTTGTTACGTGGCCGGGGTCTAGAAAATCTTCCTCTATATAAGACGTGTCATTATATAAAAAGTCTAATCTAAAGAGGCAGAAAGCGCAATGGAATTTTTTTTTAAATCCAAAAATATTCCACCAGCCAAGTGTCTGTAAGTCAGGCCTGGAAAACTGACATCTAATGTCACTGAGGCCTAGTCATACAACCAGACTGTGGGAGACCCGGGGGTTATGGAGGGTTAACATAGTAAAAATATTATAGACTTTTTTAATTTTTTAATTTTTTTACACCTAAGGAGTTGGAGTATTTCTTAATGTAGAAAGTCAGTGGGAAAAATCTGACATGTAGGTAAGTATCTACAGACCACCAACCTACGTGGACCGTGCCTTCGCAGTGTCCTATGGGAATATAGGACAGATGAGGACACAGTGGGGCACATTTACTTACCCGGTCCAGTCGCGATCCAGCGGCGCGTTCTCTGCTCTGCATTCGGGTCCGGCCGGGATTTATGAATGTAGTTCTTCCGCCGTCCACCAGGTGGCGCTGCTGCGCTGAAAGTCATCTCATCGCGCCGGAATTCACCACCTCGGACCAAGTGAAGGTAAGCGATCCCCAAGCGACACTTTTGCGGTTTTTAAATGCGGCGGTTTTTCCGAATCCGTCGGGTTTTCGTTCGGCCCCGCCCCCCGATTTCCGTCGCGCGCATGCCGGCGCCGATGCGCCACAATCCGATCGCGTGCGCCACAATCCCGGGGCAATTCAGGTACAATCGGCGCAAATCGGAAATATTCGCGTAACACGTCGGGAAAACGCGAATCGGGCCTTTAGTAAATGACCCCCAGTGTATGTGAGTGACATGGACACAGTGTGAACAGTCACCTAGAAGATTTGCTGCAGGGCCGTAACCCCCAGGGGGGCTGTGGATACAGGAATCCTCCGGACCCCTGGGTATGGATATAACATCACGCCTGGATGGTTAAAAGCTTTTCCTAATTGTGGGTCTATTTTCGGGCTGCACAATGATCCGTGTGAGAAACGCGCTCTGAGGGAAGAAAACGTCAAATGTTCACCAGAAGAAAACAGAATCCAACAGAAGTGTCTTATCCTACAACTATCATACATCTGCGTCATACAGTATATACACTCAGCGGCCACTTTATTAGGTACACCATGCTAGTAACGGGTTGGACCCCCTTTTGCCTTCAGAACTGCCTCAATTCTTCGTGGCATAGATACAACAAGGTGCTGGAAGCTCCTCAGAGATTTTGGTCCATAGTGACATGATGGCATCACACAGTTGCCGCAGATTTGTCGGCTGCACATCCATGATGCGAATCTCCCGTTCCACCACATCCCAAAGATGCTCTATTGGATTGAGATCTGGTGACTGTGGAGCCATTTGAGTCCAGTGACCTCATTGTCATGTTCAAGAAACCAGTCTGAGATGCTTCCAGCTTTATGACATGGCGCATTATCCTGCTGAAAGTAGCCATCAGATGTTACAGGGTACATTGTGCTCATAAAGGGATGGACATGGGCAGCAACAATACTCAGGTAGGCTGTGGCGTTACCAAGGGGCCCAAAGACACCATGACACCACCACCACCAGCCTGAGCCGCTGATACAAGGCAGGATGGATCCATGACACCACCACCACCAGCCTGACCCGCTGATACAAGGCAGGATGGATCCATGACACCACCACCAGCCTGACCCGCTGATACAAGGCAGGATGGATCCATGACACCACCACCACCAGCCTGAGCCGCTGATACAAGGCAGGATGGATCCATGACATCACCACCACCAGCCTGAACCGGTGATACAAGGCAGGATGGATCCATGACACCACCACCACCAGCCTGACCCGCTGATACAAGGCAGGAGGATCCATGACACCACCACCACCAGCCTGAGCCGCTGATACAAGGCAGGATGGATCCATGACACCACCACCACCAGCCTGACCCGCTGATACAAGGCAGGATGGATCCATGACACCACCACCACCAGCCTGAGCCACTGATACAAGGCAGGATGGATCCATGACACCACCACCACCAGCCTGACCCGCTGATACAAGGCAGGATGGATCCATGACACCACCACCACCAGCCTGACCCGCTGATACAAGGCAGGATGGATCCATGCTTTCATGTTGTTGACGCCAAATTCTGACCCTACCATCCGAATGTCGCAGCAGAAATCGAGACTCATCAGACCAGGCAACGTTTTTCCAATCTTCTACTGTCCAATTTCGATGAGCTTGTGCAAATTGTAGCCTCAGTTTCCTGTTCTTAGCTGAAAGGAGTGGCACCCGGGGTGGTCTTCTGCTGCTGTAGCCCATCTGCCTCAAAGTTCGATGTACTGTGCGTTCAGAGATGCTCTTCTGCCTACCTTGGTTGTAACGGGGGGCGATTTGAGTCACTGTTGCCTTTCTATCAGCTCGAACCAGTCTGCCCATTCTCCTCTGACCTCTGGCATCAACAAGGCATTTCCGCCCACAGAACTGCCGCTCACTGGATGTTTTTTCTTTTTCGGACCATTCTCTGTAAACCCTAGAGATGGTTGTGCGTGAAAATCCCAGTAGATCAGCAGTTTCTGAAATACTCAGACCAGCCCTTCTGGCACCAACAACCATGCCACGTTCAAAGGCCACAAATCACCTTTCTTCCCCATACTGATGCTCGGGAGAACTGCAGGAGATTGTCTTGACCATGTCTACATGCCTAAATGCACTGAGTTGCCGCCATGTGATTGGCTGATAAGAAATTAAGTGTTAACGAGCAGTTGGACAGGTGTACCTAATAAAGTGGCCGGTGAGTGTATACAGCCAATCCTCTCCTGAAGAAGTGCATTCTGGGAACGCTCTTTGTCCGTTTTTTTTAACTGTATTTATCGACAAATATTTTGAAAATAGGACAAAGGGTTAACAACACAAGTAGTGGATCCTAGACCCAATGGAGGGAGAGGGACAAGGGAGAGAAGGTCCGTTTTTTTTGTATCCTTAATACAGTTTGAATCCTGTATTAACTTTTTCACAGCGGCCTAAACTTCCACAAATGAAGAAAAACAGATTCAAACCAGCCAAACACAAGGAAAACCCGAAAAAACGCATCAAGAACGCACCGTGTGACCGCACCCTAAAAGACGGGTTTTCTTTTAGTGGAAGATTTTTTCACCCATTTTAACTTCCCTTTAACCCCTTACCGACGTGTGACGTAATAGTTCGTCACACGCCGGGTGCAGGTGCATGGAGAGGGATCACCGGCTGAGCCCTCTCCACAGTCGGTTAGTCTTTGCTGCATATTGCAGAAAACACTTACCGGTAGCACCCGCAATGGGTGTTAACCTGTCCATCGCCGGTGGCAAAGCTTCCGGCAGCTTAAAAAAAATGGCGGTGCATGGGCACTGCCATCTTGACGAGGAACGTCGCTCCGCGTGACGTCATCAGGGGTCGACAATCTTCCGAAGACCAAGGCTGTCTTGTTTTAACCCATTCATTACAATGTGCGATTACCACATTGTAATGAATGAGGAGGAAAATCCCCAGTAGTATGGCAGTATATGATAGGATTGATCAGACAACCTAGGGTTAAAGTATGCTAGGGGGTCTGAAAAATAGTAAAAATAAAAATAAAAAAAGTTTAAAAAAAATATATAATAGAAAAACCTAAAAATTCAAATCTCCCCCCTTTCCCTAGAACTGATATAAATAAACAGTAAAAATCATAAACACATTAGGTATCGCCGCATCCAAAAATGCCTGATCTATCAAAATGAAATAACAGTTTTTCACTGCGTTTAACCCCGTAACGGGAAATAGCGCCCAAAGTCGAAAATGGCACTTTGTTGCCATTTTAAAAAATATCAAAAATTCAATAAAAAGTGTAAAAAAAGGTTGTACAGTCCTAAAAATAGTACCATTGAAAACATCATCAAAAGTCGCAAAGCATGACACCACCCACAGCTCCGTAGACCAAAGTATGAAAAAGTTATTGGCGCCAGAAGACGGCAAAATAATAATATATTTTTTTTTTGTACAGGAGGTTTTAATTTTTGTAAATGTATGAAAACATTATAAAACCTATACAAATTTGGTATCCCCTGTAATCGTACCAAACCAAAGAATAAAGCAGACCTGTCATTTGGGGAGTACAGTGAAATCTGTAAAATCCAAGACCACAAGAAAACGGCGCAGATGCGGTTTTTCCCCAATTTCACTGCATTTGGAATTTTTTTCCTGCTTTCCAGTACACGAAAGGGAATAACGAATACCATCGATATGAAGTGCAATTTGTTACGCAGAAAACAAGCCGTCACACAGCTCTGTACATGGAAAAATAAAAAAGTTATAGATTTTTGAAGGTGGGGAGTGAAAAATGGAAACGCAAAAATGAAAAAGGGCCTCAGCGGGAAGGGGTTAAAAAAAATTTATATTTTTCTTCCAATATTGGGCGGGCAAAGAGGTTTCACTGTATAATGCAAGACACTTCCCTCCACCAGCAATAGGCAAAATAAAATGTAAGATTATAAATACATAAAATGCTTTTCCCCTGTACACATCACTTAAAAAAACATGGAGCTGAAGTGAGAAAAAACAATAATAATAAGTCCTATCCAATGGGGGTCATTTATCTTATTAACCCCTTCTTCTCTGCACATGGTATGATGTTATTATTCTCCCGTGACTGACAGATAAGGGGGAGGAGTTTATTTTCGTCCCCTGTGTAAACCACGCCCCGGTCTCCTTGGTAACCCCACGCAGCGTCTCTCTGCCGAGAGTTTTGAGAAATCACAACAAACAAGTCTTTATTGCTCAGTGTCCGTGCACTGCGGGGGCCGGAGCTGCCCGGGCGGCCGGGTGTGAGGCGGGAGCTGCGGTGTGTATGGTGAGAGGGGCCCCGGGTTATCTCTATATACTCCTTATGTGACTGTGTGTCAGTGGCGGCACCTTTGCTTGCTGTCAGTGAATGGAAGCCCTCATATCACCCAGACACTAGCATTTGTCCCTTTGGTCCTATACTTTTCTGTTAATGGGAAGTGGATTTTGACACAGATTTTTTTTTAGATTTTTGTGTGGAAATCCATGTCAAATCCCACAATGTGAACAGGAGCGGCGATGCAGCCGTGTGTGACTGGTGATCTGGGAGCTGACAGCAAGCAGAGGATGTGAAATCCATTATCTGATTTGCTGATTGGTGGTTCAAATGTTTTTCCCATCAACAGTTTAGTTTTGATCTATTTGTTCCTAAACATGATGATGGATGTAAGAGCTCCGCTGCCTCCACTAATGTCCACTTATAGTCACTGAGATCATGTCACCAGATTAAACCCCATTAAACTCCCGGCCCCCTCAGGCAGGGGTATGAAATGTCCTTCCTAGAATTCCCTCTTTTATGGGAAATCTCCCCCATTTACCTATAAAAAATCCCCATCATGTGACAGTGAGCAGAGTAGAGTCATATTTTGCCTGAGATGAATCAAGTTTAGAGGCTGCAGTGGGAGCGTCACTTCAGACTTACCTATCTTTGGTTCGATAGCACCTAGAAACATGATGCTGGTGTCTTATTAAAGATAAGATTCTCATCTTTCAGATCTGAGGTTCTGTGTGAGATACAGGGGGGGGGGGGGATTTATCAAGGCTTGACAACTAGTGTACAAGCCATGATTTAGTCTAAATTGAGGTGTAGAGCTGGGCATTGTGACTACTACACCCTCTATGCTAGTAGGGAAGGGAGGTGGCACACGGTATTACTGTCCGGCACCTGTGTACCGCCTATTGCCTGTGCCTGTTCAGATGAAGGCTATGGCCAGCTGTGACCTGGTGTACAAGTGCCCTGTCAGTGCAACTCATTGCTACTGATAGAATGGGCAGGGAACTAAAGGCATAGTTGGAAATGTAAGCTGCAGATAAAACTCCAAATCCCATTGATTCCTTAGCTGTCTGTATCTTCGGTTTGTATCTGTCGCTTTCAAAACCACAAACCTGATGTGATCTGAGAAGTTGAATTCTTATCTTTAATATGACACCAGCACTTTGTTTCTAGGTGCTATAGAACCTAAAAAAAAAAAGGGTGTTTAAAGTGACTTTCCCCCTTCAGACTTTAAACTTGACTCAACAGGCAAAATATAGTTCCATAGTTTACGGCAATATGTCACCCAGAGACGTCAGACTCGTTGTGGATAGCACGCAACGGACTTGGATTATTGAGTTATCTGGGACCGTTAAGAACAGGGGGTCCGTCAAACCCAATGGATTAGAGGACAGAGGAGAAAGCGGACCAGGACGGGTAGAGACCAGCCCTATACGCAGCAGCCCATCCCATACCTGCAGGACTACATTAAACAGAGGGATAGTCGTAGTCGCTCTAAATGAGGACCAGGAGGGATCCACAAAGCTGCAAGAATTGGGGAAAAATGACTCGTCTCAATCTCCACCCACAGCCTGTGATTGTCACCACGTAGGAGGTTAAGAATACATTGTAACATAGTTTATACAGTTGAAAAAATGACTCTTCTCTGCTCATTGGTAAAAGAGGGAGGTGCAACATAACAGAGGGAATTTTAGAAAGAACATTTCATCTCCTACCTGTGGGGACCGGGAGTTTAATAAGGGTAAAATCTGGTGACCTAATATTTGTCATTCTCCCCCCCAGGAAGGAAGAGCCGTCATGCACACAGGAGAGCGCCGGCTCCTTCCCAGGACAGGTCTCCTCTCTCGCCTGCATCTTGGAGCGGAGGATTCGGATGTTCTCCAGATGATCTCCAGGAGTCCGGTGATGCCCGGGCGAGTCGCCCGCAGTGATGAGCGGGGTCACCCGCTGGTGAGCAGATCCTTCTCCATCCACATGACACTATTGCTATCTACTCGCTACAGAGGAACCTGTGATCCGAACCCAGAATCAATGAACTAGGGGGGTCCCTGGGCCCAATATCTACTCTTACATAAAAAAGATTCTTAAAGGGTTAAAGTTTGGGATTTCTATAGAAATGTGAATGTGCTCAGGGTTTTAAGATTTGTTTGCCTTCTCTTATTGCAGGGTCTTTTACCAAAACCTCCTCCTGGATCCATGGAGTTGTGTCTCCCCCCGATCCGCACCACCATCTGCAGGGAGGACAGAGAGAGAAGGAGCAGGGGGAAGCGACGAGACTACAGAAAGGAGCCAGAAATGTGAGCACTTGTGTGTCTGATCCCCTCCGCATTGTCATACAGCTAAGCTGTGCAGCTATTCTGTATATTAAGAGGTTCTGCAGCAGCTGAGGTGTGTATGATGAGGTTCCGTAACAGGTGCAGTGTGTATTATTGTGTTCTGCAGCAGCTGAGGTGTGAATAATGATGTTCTTCAGTAGGTGAGCTGTGTATTAAGTTTCTGCAGAAGCTGAGGCGTTTATTAGGAGGTTTGCCTGCAGTGGAGGTGTATATAAGGAGGTTCTGCAGCAGCTCAGATGTGTTTGATGAGGTAGTGCAGTAGCTGATGTGTGTATTATGAGGTTCTGCGGCAGCTGAGGTGTGTATTGTGAGGTTCTGCAGACGCTGAGGTGTGTATTGTGAGGTTCTACAGCCGCTGAGGTGTGTATTGTGAGGTTCTGCAGCCGCAGAGGTGTGTATTGTGAGGTTCTGCAGCCGCAGAGGTGTGTATTGTGAGGTTCTGCAGCCGCAGAGGTGTGTATTGTGAGGTTCTGCAGCCGCAGAGGTGTGTATTGTGAGGTTCTGCAGCCGCTGAGGTGTGTATTGTGAGGTTCTGCAGCCGCTGAGGTGTGTATTGTGAGGTTCTGCAGCAGCTGAGGTGTGTATTGTGAGGTTCAGCAGCAGCTGAGGTGTGTATTGTGAGGTGCTACAGCCGCAGAGGTGTGTATTGTGAGGTTCTGCAGCCGCAGAGGTGTGTATTGTGAGGTTCTGCAGCCGCAGAGGTGTGTATTGTGAGGTTCTGCAGCCGCAGAGGTGTGTATTGTGAGGTTCTGCAGCCGCAGAGGTGTGTATTGTGAGGTTCTGCAGCCGCAGAGGTGTGTATTGTGAGGTTCTGCAGCCACAGAGGTGTGTATTGTGAGGTTCTGCAGCAGCTGAGGTGTGTATTGTGAGGTTCAGCAGCAGCTGAGGTGTGTATTGTGAGGTTCTACAGCCGCAGAGGTGTGTATTGTGAGGTTCTGCAGCCGCAGAGGTGTGTATTGTGAGGTTCTGCAGCCGCAGAGGTGTGTATTGTGAGGTTCTCCAGCCGCTGAGGTGTGTATTGTGAGGTTCTGCAGCAGCTGAGGTGTGTATTGTGAGGTTCTGCAGACGCTGAGGTGTGTATTGTGAGGTTCTGCAGCAGCTGAGGTGTGTATTGTGAGGTTCTGCAGCAGCTGAGGTGTGTATTGTGAGGTTCTGCAGCAGCTGAGGTGTGTATTGTGAGGTTCTGCAGCAGCTGAGGTGTGTATTGTGAGGTTCTGCAGCAGCTGAGGTGTGTATTGTGAGGTTCTGCAGCAGCTGAGGTGTGTATTGTGAGGTTCTGCAGCAGCTGAAGTGTGTATTGTGAGGTTCTGCAGCCGCTGAGGTGTGTATTTTGAGGTTCTGCAGCAGCTACGGTGTGTATTGTGAGGTTCTGCAGCAGCTGAAGTCTGCATTGTGTGGTTCTGCAGCAGCTGAAGTCTGTATTGTGAGGTTCTGCAGCAGCTGAAGTCTGCATTGTGAGGTTCTGCAGCAGCTGAGGTGTGCATTGTGAGGTTCTGCAGCAGCTGAGGTGTGCATTGTGAGGTTCTGCAGCCGCTGAGGTGTGTATTGTGAGGTTCTGCAGCCGCTGAGGTGTGTATTGTGAGGTTCTGCAGCAGCTGAGGTGTGTATTGTGAGGTTCTGCAGCAGCTGAGGTGTGTATTGTGAGGTTCTGCAGCAGCTGAGGTGTGTATTGTGAGGTTCTGCAGCAGCTACGGTGTGTATTGTGAGGTTCTGCAGCAGCTGAAGTCTGCATTGTGTGGTTCTGCAGCAGCTGAAGTCTGTATTGTGATGTTCTGCAGCAGCTGAAGTCTGTATTGTGAGGTTCTGCGGCAGCTGAGGTGTGCATTGTGAGGTTCTGCAGCCGCTGAGGTGTGTATTGTGAGGTTCTGCAGCCGCTGAGGTGTGTATTGTGAGGTTCTGCAGCAGCTGAGGTGTGTATTGTGAGGTTCTGCAGCAGCTGAGGTGTGTATTGTGAGGTTCTGCGGCAGCTGAGGTGTGTATTGTGCGGTTCTGCGGCAGCTGAGGTGTGTATTGTGAGGTTCTGCAGCAGCTGAAGTCTGCATTGTGAGGTTCTGCAGCAGCTATGGTGTGTATTGTGAGGTTCTGCAGCAGCTACGGTGTGTATTGTGAGGTTCTGCAGCAGCTAGGGTGTGTATTGTGAGGTTCTGCAGCAGCTGAGGTGTGTATTGTGAGGTTCTGTGGCAGCTGAGGTGTGTATTGTGCGGTTCTGTGGCAGCTGAGGTGTGTATTGTGAGGTTCTGCAGCCGCTGAGGTGTGTATTTTGAGGTTCTGCAGCAGCTATGGTGTGTATTGTGAGGTTCTGCAGCAGCTACGGTGTGTATTGTGAGGTTCTGCAGCAGCTAGGGTGTGTATTGTGAGGTTCTGCAGCAGCTACGGTGTGTATTGTGAGATTCTGCAGCAGCTACGGCGTGTATTGTGAGGTTCTGCAGCAGCTACGGCGTGTATTGTGAGGTTCTGCAGCAGCTGAGATGTGTATTGTGAGATTCTGCAGCAGCTAGGGCGTGTATTGTGAGGTTCTGCAGCAACTGAGGTGTGTATTGTGAGGTTCTGCAGCAGCTAAGATGTGTATTGTGAGGTTCAGCAGCAGCTGAGATGTGTATTGTGAGGTTCAGCAGCAGCTGAGATGTGTATTGTGAGGTACTGCAGCAGCTGAGATGTGTATTGTGAGGTTCTGCAGCAGCTGAGATGTGTATTGTGAGGTTCTGCAGCAGCTGAGATGTGTATTGTGAGGTTCTGCAGCAGCTGAGATGTGTATTGTGAGGTTCTGTAGTAGCTGAGATGTTTGTTATGAGGTTCTGCAGCAGCTGAGACATGTCACAGCAGATGCCCGTTCTCTCGTCGTGATGTGGATGCTGCTGGTGATCTGTGCATTGTGTCCGGCCGCCTGTCACATGTGAGTCCATTGTTATCTTTGCAGGGAGCAGAGAAGTGAAGTGCTGAGCTGCGGGGGCCGGGGCGATGCGTCCTCGGGGTCAGACGTGAGACTGGAGACGGATCATCTGATGGACAGAACTGAAGGCAAAACACCAAAGCACCCGGCCCGACCCAGGACTGACCCATGTCCAGGGGGCACCGAGGGTAACGTCCTAAACATCTTATGGCTCATGGTGCAGATCAGCCCCACAACAGCGAATATTAACTTCTAATAAAAACTTTATTAAACATTTTTTTTTAATTAAATATTCAAAATACAAAAGATTTTATAAAAGACTTTGTAAAAACTTTTATTTTTTACTCCTGGAATAGTGGGAAATTCTCCAGAACCCGGCAGAATTTTTCCTTTGATGGTTGATGTGAATTCTTGTGTTGCAGATGACAGTGTGATGTCACATATACAGAGGGTCAGAGCCGCGCTCGGGTGGAGAACATCGCACCCCCAACCCGAAATCAGCAAAGACGAGAAATACAAGAGATTTCTAAAGGTAAAAACTGCCAGACAGGGCCGGTCCGTACAGTGACTATATGTACTGGATAATAGACAGGGCAGGTCCATACAGTGACTATATGTACTGGATAATAGACACGGCCGGTCCATACTGTGACTATATGTACTGGATAATAGACACGGCCGGTCCATACAGTGACTATATGTACTGGATAATAGACGCCTCCGGTCCATACAGTGACTATATGTACTGGATAATAGACACGGCCGGTCCATACAGTGACTATATGTACTGGATAATAGACACGGCCGGTCCATACAGTGACTATATGTACTGGATAATAGACAGGGCAGGTCCATACAGTGACTATATGTACTGGATAATAGACACGGCCGGTCCATACAGTGACTATATGTACTGGATAATAGACAGGGCAGGTCCATACAGTGACTATATGTACTGGATAATAGACAGGGCAGGTCCATACAGTGACTATATGTACTGGATAATAGACACGGCCGGTCCGTACAGTGACTATATGTACTGGATAATAGACACGGCCGGTCCATACAGTGACTATATGTACTGGATAATAGACACTGCCGGTCCATACAGTGACTATATGTACTGGATAATAGACAGGACCGGTCCATACAGTGACTATATGTACTGGATAATAGACACGGCCGGTCCATACAGTGACTATATGTACTGGGTAATAGACACGGCCGGTCCGTACAGTGACTATATGTACTGGATAATAGACACTGCCGGTCCATACAGTGACTATATGTACTGGATAATAGACAATGCCGGTCCATACAGTGACTATATGTACTGGATAATAGACAGGGCCGGTCCATACAGTGGCTATATGTACTGGATAATAGACACCGCCGGTCCATACAGTGGCTATATGTACTGGATAATAGACACAGCCGGTCCATACAGTGACTATATGTACTGGATAATAGACACGGCCGGTCCATACAGTGACTATATGTACTGGATAATAGACACGGCCGGTCCATACAGTGACTATATGTACTGGATAATAGACACGGCCGGTCCATACAGTGACTATATGTACTGGATAATAGACAGGGCCGGTCCATACAGTGACTATATGTACTGGATAATAGACACTGCCGGTCCATACAGTGACTATATGTACTGGATAATAGACACGGCCGGTCCGTACAGTGACTATATGTACTGGATAATAGACACGGCCGGTCCATACAGTGACTATATGTACTGGATAATAGCCGGTCCATACAGTGATTATATGTACTGGATAATAGATACGGCCGGTCCATACAGTGACTATATGTACTGGATAATAGACAGGGCCGCTCCATACAGTGACTATATGTACTGGATAATAGACACGGCCGGTCCATACAGTGACTATATGTACTGGATAATAGACATGGCCGGTCCATACAGTGGCTATATGTACTGGATAATAGATAGAGCCGGTCCATACAGTGACTATATGTACTGGATAATAGCCGGTCCATACAGTGACTATATGTACTGGATAATAGACACGGCCGGTCCATACAGTGACTATATGTACTGGATAATAGACAGGACCGGTCCATACAGT
Organism: Engystomops pustulosus; assembly: GCF_040894005.1. Taxonomy (NCBI): domain Eukaryota; kingdom Metazoa; phylum Chordata; class Amphibia; order Anura; family Leptodactylidae; genus Engystomops; species Engystomops pustulosus. The sequence goes on from NC_092413.1 coordinate 11,578,281, forward strand.
GACTATATGTACTGGATAATAGACACTGCCGCTCCATACAGTGACTATATGTACTGGATAATAGACACGGCCGGTCCATACAGTGACTATATGTACTGGATAATAGACACGGCCGGTCCATACAGTGACTATATGTACTGGATAATAGACACTGCCGGTCCATACAGTGACTATATGTACTGCATAATAGACACGGCCGGTCCATACAGTGACTATATGTACTGGATAATAGACACGGCCGGTCCATACAGTGACTATATGTACTGGATAATAGACACGGCCGGTCCATACAGTGACTATATGTACTGGATAATAGACACGGCCGGTCCATACAGTGACTATATGTACTGGATAATAGACAGGGCCGGTCCATACAGTGGCTATATGTACTGGATAATAGACAGGGCCGGTCCATACAGTGACTATATGTACTGGATAATAGACACGGCCGGTCCATACAGTGACTATATGTACTGGATAATAGACATGGCCGCTCCATACAGTGACTATATGTACTGGATAATAGACACGGCCGGTCCATACAGTGACTATATGTACTGGATAATAGACAGGGCCGGTCCATACAGTGGCTATATGTACTGGATAATAGACACCGCCGGTCCATACAGTGGCTATATGTACTGGATAATAGACACAGCCGGTCCATACAGTGACTATATGTACTGGATAATAGACACGGCCGGTCCATACAGTGACTATATGTACTGGATAATAGACACGGCCGGTCCATACAGTGACTATATGTACTGGATAATAGACACAGCCGGTCCATACAGTGACTATATGTACTGGATAATAGACAGGGCCGCTCCATACAGTGACTATATGTACTGGATAATAGACACGGCCGGTCCATACAGTGACTATATGTACTGGATAATAGACATGGCCGGTCCATACAGTGGCTATATGTACTGGATAATAGATAGAGCCGGTCCATACAGTGACTATATGTACTGGATAATAGCCGGTCCATACAGTGACTATATGTACTGGATAATAGACACGGCCGGTCCATACAGTGACTATATGTACTGGATAATAGACAGGACCGGTCCATACAGTGACTATATGTACTGGATAATAGCCGGTCCATACAGTGACTATATGTACTGGATAATAGACACTGCCGCTCCATACAGTGACTATATGTACTGGATAATAGACACGGCCGCTCCATACAGTGACTATATGTACTGGATAATAGACACGGCCGCTCCATACAGTGACTATATGTACTGGATAATAGACACGGCCGGTCCATACAGTGACTATATGTACTGGATAATAGACACGGCCGCTCCATACAGTGACTATATGTACTGGATAATAGACACGGCCGGTCCATACAGTGACTATATGTACTGGATAATAGACACGGCCGGTCCATACAGTGACTATATGTACTGGATAATAGACACGGCCGGTCCATACAGTGACTATATGTACTGGATAATAGACACTGCCGGTCCATACAGTGACTATATGTACTGGATAACATACACGGCCGCTCCATACAGTGACTATATGTACTGGATAATAGACACGGCCGGTCCATACAGTGACTATATGTACTGGATAATAGACACGGCCGGTCCATACAGTGACTATATGTACTGGATAATAGACACGGCCGGTCCATACAGTGACTATATGTACTGGATAACATACACGGCCGCTCCATACAGTGACTATATGTACTGGATAATAGACACGGCCGGTCCATACAGTGACTATATGTACTGGATAATAGATACGGCCGGTCCATACAGTAACTATATGTACTGGATAATAGACACGGACGGTCCATACAGTGACTATATGTACTGGATAATAGACACGGCCGGTCCATACAGTGACTATATGTACTGGATAATAGACACGGCCGGTCCATACAGTGACTATATGTACTGGATAATAGACACAGCCGGTCCATACAGTGACTATATGTACTGGATAATAGACAGGGCCGCTCCATACAGTGACTATATGTACTGGGTAATAGACAGGGCCGGTCCGTACAGTGACTATATGTACTGGATAATAGACACGGCCGGTCCATACAGTGACTATATGTACTGGATAATAGACATGGCCGGTCCATACAGTGGCTATATGTACTGGATAATAGATAGAGCCGGTCCATACAGTGACTATATGTACTGGATAATAGCCGGTCCATACAGTGACTATATGTACTGGATAATAGACACGGCCGGTCCATACAGTGACTAAATGTACTGGATAATAGACAGGACCGGTCCATACAGTGACTATATGTACTGGATAATAGCCGGTCCATACAGTGACTATATGTACTGGATAATAGACACTGCCGCTCCATACAGTGACTATATGTACTGGATAATAGACACGGCCGGTCCATACAGTGACTATATGTACTGGATAATAGACACGGCCGGTCCATACAGTGACTATATGTACTGGATAATAGACACGGCCGGTCCATACAGTGACTATATGTACTGGATAATAGACACTGCCGGTCCATACAGTGACTATATGTACTGGATAATAGACACTGCCGGTCCATACAGTGACTAAATGTACTGGATAATAGACAGGACCGCTCCATACAGTGACTATATGTACTGGATAATAGACACGGCCGGTCCATACAGTGACTATATATACTGGATAATAGACACGGCCGGTCCATACAGTGACTATATGTACTGGATAACATACACGGCCGCTCCATACAGTGACTATATGTACTGGATAATAGACACGGCCGGTCCATACAGTGACTATATGTACTGGATAATAGACACGGCCGCTCCATACAGTGACTATATGTACTGGATAATAGACACGGCCGGTCCATACAGTGACTATATGTACTGGATAATAGACACGGCCGCTCCATACAGTGACTATATGTACTGGATAACATACACGGCCGCTCCATACAGTGACTATATGTACTGGATAATAGACACGGCCGCTCCATACAGTGACTATATGTACTGTATAATAGACACGGCCGGTCCATACAGTGACTATATGTACTGTATAATAGACACGGCCGGTCCATACAGTGACTATATGTACTGTATAATAGACACGGCCGGTCCATACAGTGACTATATGTACTGGATAATAGATACGGCCGGTCCATACAGTGACTATATGTACTGGATAACATACACGGCCGCTCCATACAGTGACTATATGTACTGGATAATACACACGGCCGGTCCATACAGTGACTATATGTACTGGATAATAGACAGGACCGGTCCATACAGTGACTATATGTACTGGATAATAGACAGGGCCGGTCCATACAGTGACTATATGTACTGGATAATAGACACGGCCGGTCCATACAGTGACTATATGTACTGGATAATAGACACGGCCGGTCCATACAGTGACTATATGTACTGGATAATAGATACGGCCGGTCCATACAGTGACTATATGTACTGGATAATAGACAGCCGGTCCATACAGTGACCATATGTACTGGATAATAGACACGGCCGGTCCATACAGTGACTATATGTACTGGATAATAGACACGGCCGGTCCATACAGTGACTATATGTACTGGGTAATAGATACAGCCGGTCCATACAGTGACTATATGTACTGGATAATAGACACGGCCGGTCCATACAGTGACTATATGTACTGGGTAATAGACACGGCCGGTCCATACAGTGATGTATCTGGTATTACTGGGTCTGGTTCTGTCTTCCTAGGAGAACCGTCTTATGAAGGAGGACACAGGAGAATTTGTCTACTGTCTCCCTAGGGGTCAGGGTGATCCCAGCGCTCGCTATGATCCCTATGATCTCCAGGTGGTTCCAGCATCCTCTGCAGTGCGCAGCGACGTGTACTGGACGGTCAGCGCTTCACATGTGTCTAAGGTAAGTACTTCCATCAGCATCAGTCATAGATGGGGGGGGGGGGGGTCTACTCCAATCACATCCAAGCATCCCAGCAGCTCATTTACATAAGCATTTAATTGTTTGTGTTGCACAGCTGACTATGACACAGCTCACAGAGCCGCAACATCATCCTTTATAATTAGTCTTGACTACAGTTTGTCAACCATCTGTCCACTTGTCTCTCCCTATATTCATTATATTTTGGTACGGCTGTCACGGAGGAAAGTTATCCTGGGCTTTGTTTTTCTGGAAAGAAGTGAAATTCTGTTTTATCACTTGCAATTTATCAAATTTTTTTCAGAAACAGCGCCCCCCCCATACAGTGGCTGGAAGTGGTATTGCGCTTGTTACATAATAGAGCAATGTGCATCATGAATGCTGATCCTGTGGTTTAAATTGCCACAATGGTGCTGTTCTTGCATTGAGGGCTTCCAACTCCCCCTCCCCTTTGCACTGATTGGATGCTATAGACATCACTCAAGACCAAAGGGGAGGGGCATTCAAAGCTTGTGACGATGCACTTGGAGAGTCCCGATTCGGGCACATGCAGTCACAACAACAGAGTCAACGGTCATGGCTCATGAGGACTGTCATCAACTCCCTTTAAATCCATGATTACTGTATGAATGTGACCAACTTTAACGTCAAGGGTGTCACAAACTGGGCCAAAATGTGAAAAATTAAGCACATCCTTACTACCACCATAAGATATTCTGCTAAATCAAATCCCCTTGAATAATTGATCATCAGCAAGTAGGACCACCTCTGCAATAGCAGAAGTTTTATTGGTTTTCTGGTTTGCAGGGTGTATATTCTTTGTTTTCTTAGAACTATACCGCGGCCGTACACATGTGACCTCTTACATCCCACGTAGGTTAGAACCGTAGAAACGGACAGTGAATTTATACTTTCCCTACTTTCTCTGCGCAGGTAATGATGGTCTCCGGAGCAGAGATCATGGAGGCCGTGTCTGTCCCTGACTGGTTACATGAGAGGGAGAAATACTACGCTATAAAGAACATCCGCACATTCGCGCAGTTCAGGTAAGACGCTATCAAATATTTTTCTTTGCCGTTTTTTTTTTTTTTTACAATTAGGTTTTATTTTTGGCCACACCCACATTGGCCAAGCTCCTCCCTTTCTGTTGAGCAACTTATAAAAAGTTTTAAAAGTTAAGTTTCTTAAATTTCACCCAAATTCTGGTGGATTTTCATTAGTTAAACCTCAAAAATGTACTATTGATTCTTTGTTTCATATGTTAGGGGTGGATTTACCTATAAAGCATCCTAAGCAATAGCATGGGGGTCATCCTAAGAGATCAGGGGGGTCCCACACAGTCATCATTAATCTTATTGTGGCCATATTTTAGCACTGTGTGGTGGTATTTTTTACAGGTTCTGTGTTGTGACATTATTTGGAAGTATGTGGCGGTATTATTCAGGCGCTGTATTGCTGCTTTACTTTGGCAATGTGTGGCGGAATTATTCATTCACTATATTGTGTCATATTTTGGCACTATGTGGCGGCATTATTCAGATGCTGTAGTGTAGTATTATTTTGGCATTGTGTGTCGGTATTATTCATGCACTGTATTGTGGTATTATTCAGGCGCTATAGTGTGGTATTATTTTGGCACTGTGTGTCGGTATTATTCAGGCGCTATAGTGTAGTATTATTTTGTTGCTGTGTGCCGGTATTATTCATGCACTGTATTGCCACATTATTTTGCCATTGTGTGCTGGTATTATTCATGCACTGCATTGTGGTATTATTCAAATGCTGTAGTGTAGTATTATTTTGGCGCTGTGTGCCGGTATTACTCATGCACTGTATTGTGGTATTATTTTGGCGCTGTGTGCCGGTATTATTCTGTCGCTGTGTGGTGGCATTATTTAGGGGCTTTATTGTGGTATTATTCTGGCAATGTGTGGCGTATTAATTAGGCGCTATAGTGTGGTATTCTGGCACTGTGTGGTGGTATTATTCTGGTGCTGTAGTGTAGTATTATTCATGCACTGTATTGTGGTATGATTCAGGCGCTATAGTGTGGTATTATTTTGGCACTGTGTGGCGGTATTATTCATGCACTGTATTGTGGTAATATAATGGCACTGTGTGGCGGTATTATTCATGCACCGTATTGTGGTAATATTCTGGCGCTGTGTGGCGGTATTATTCAGGTGCTGTATTGTGGTATTATTTTGGCGCTGTGTGCCGGTATTATTCAGGCGCTATAGTGTGGTATTATTCTGGCACTGTGTGGTGGTATTATTCACGTCCTGTAGTGTGGTATTATTCTGGCACTGTGTGGCGGTATTATTCTGGCACTGTGTGGCGGTATTATTCAGGTGCTGTAGTGTGGTATTATTCTGGCACTGTGTGGCGGTATTATTCAGGTGCTGTAGTGTGGTATTATTCTGGCACTGTGTGGCGGTATTATTCAGGCGCTATAGTGTGGTATTATTCTGGCACTGTGTGGCGGTATTATTCTGGCACTGTGTGGCGGTATTATTCTGGCACTGTGTGGCGGTATTATTCTGGCACTGTGTGGCGGTATTATTCAGGTGCTGTAGTGTGGTATTATTCTGGCACTGTGTGGCGGTATTATTCAGGCGCTATAGTGTGGTATTATTCTGGCACTGTGTTTGGCGGTATTATTCTGGCACTGTGTGGCGGTATTATTCAGGTGCTGTAGTGTGGTATTATTCTGGCACTGTGTGGTGGTATTATTGAGGCGCTGTAGTGTGGTATTATTCTGGCACTGTGTGGTGGTATTATTGAGGCGCTGTATTGTGGTATTATATTGGCACTGTGTGGCGGTATTATCCATAGCAGAGATTATCCTGCCTCCATTGTTTGAGGGGCTGATTTATTTTCTGTTTTCAGGCTCTGGAAGGGTTTTGCGGTTTGGAAAAAGAACGTTCACAGATCCAAGATGGAGGGCAGCAGGTATGTGACGGGGAGCATGTATAATACCGTATTGTATATCACTAGTGTACACGAACAGTATATAATAATTGGATTTTATTAATGATTAATGTATTTATTACAAATATGGAGAATTGGGCACCTGTAAGCTGAGCTCAGGGGAAGGGCTTCTGCTGCAGCCAGTTGTCTTACAGCCAAGTCTAGACCTAGATCTAAGATAAACTGGGACAGGTATTATATGATATGTTTCTATGTATTCTCTCTTTGTGCAGGGCCCTGCTCCTCCAGCACCTGTACCTCGCTGACAACCTCTTCCAGGGCTGCCTGCTGTACCTCCAGGCGCTGTGTGAGGGCGCTGTGACTATACCAAAGGAAAACCACCATGGAGTTATACCGATTTCACTTATTAATGTAAGAAACCTGATTATTATTTAATTATGAGGTGTCGCCGTACAGACTACATCCAGTGTTAGGTATTGTCCCTGGAGAGAAGTGTAATCAGACCTTTCTGTCTGTGGTTAGTAGCAGCAGGGCTGTGATATATGGACTTATATTCCAAGACTGTAGCTTTTTCAAGTGTCCTCACGCTGCTGTGCCCTGTCCTTTCCTGCAGGCAGTGTTCCTCCAGGAGAGATGTGTAATCAGACCTTTGTGTGTGTTGATAGTAGCAGCAGGACTGTGAAATATGGAATCATATTTCAAGATTGTACTGGGAATGCGTCCTCACACTGCTGTGCTCTGTCCTTTCTGCAGGCTGTGTTATGGAACTGTCTCTGGAGAGATGTGTAATCAGACCTTTGTGTGTGTGTGTGTAGTTAGTAGCAGCAGGACTGTGAAATATGGAATTATATTCTAGGATTGTACTGGGTATGTGTCCGCACACAGCTGTGCTCTGTGCTCTCTGCAGTCAGTGTTAGGTATTGTCTCTGGAGAATTGTCTAATCAGACCTTTGTGTGTGTTGATAGTAGCAGCAGGACTGTGATATATGAACTTTTGGTTGGTTGCCTGGGTGTAGATGCTTATCATCTATCTCCTATAATTAGTGTTTTTCCTATGAATTATGAATTTATATTTCAGGAACTTGGCTCCTCCCATTGCATCGGGCATTAGTCCTGGCACTGCTGTGCTCTGTGCTCCCTGCATTGCGCTGCTCCAGTTCCCCTCGCCTCTGCGTTGAGTGAATTTAACCATCTATGTGTAGATCATAGGACAGGCTGACAGGCAGCTCAATGCAGAAAGCACAGAGCACAGCAGTGTCGGGACAAACCACCAGTGAAGCCGGAGCCCCCTGTGTACACTGCTCTCCTGACGTGTGATGCTCTCCCTCCGTGCAGGTGGACCCCTCGTGCACCTACTCCCTGAGGGTCTTCTGTGATGTGCAGAGCGAGGCCTGTGATACCGCCCTGAGGAGACTGCAGACCCTCAGAGAAACTTTCATCCGGAACATCAGGGAAACGTTATATAAGGTAATGAAATCGCCCCCTAATGGAATATTATTACAGGCGGAATCCTGCAGGAGCAATGCGGATCATCTACACCTTCCCGCAAAACGGGCGCATAGTAGTCTGCACCCTGGTTGGGACCCTGATCCCTCCGCTCGCTGGGATACATTCTCTATATAACCAGGATATAGGGAGATATATTTGTAAAGCGCTGTGGAATCTGATGGCGCTATATGAATAAAAATTATTTAAGATTATTTAATGTTATTATTATTGTTATAATTATTATTATTATGATAGATGGGAATCCTCCAATCAGGAACCCTGATCATTCATCATATACAATTCATCATATGCAATACCACATGTGTCCTGTAGTGGTCACTGTATGAGATTAGTAAAACCTCACAGGTATTTAGATCTCTGCTTGCTGTCATTCTATAGGCAGCTTTATTGTTTACTTCCTGTTGATAAACATCAGCCCCTGGTCATGTGATGTCACACAGGTGCACGGCACGTTATATACCTGGTCATGTGATGTCACACAGGTGCACGGCTCGTTATATCCCTGATCATGTGATGTCACACAGGTGCACGGCACTAATATCCCCGGTTATGTGATGTCACACAGGTGCACGGCTTGTTATATCCCTGGTTATGTGATGTCACACAGGTGCACGGCTCATTATATCCCTGACCATGTGATGTCACACAGGTGCACGGCTCGTTATATCCCTGGTCATGTGATGTCACACAGGTGCACGGCTCTTTATATCCCTGATCATGTGATGTCACACAGGTGCACAGCTCGTTATATCCCTGGTCATATGATGTCACACAGGTGCACGGCACTAATATCCCCGGTTATGTGATGTCACACAGGTGCACGGCTTGTTATATCCCTGGTTATGTGATGTCACACAGGTGCACGGCTCGTTATATATCCCTGGTCATGTGATGTCACACAGGTGCACGGCTCGTTATATCCCTGGTCATGTGATGTCACACAGGTGCACAGCTCGTTATATCCCTGGTCATATGATGTCACACAGGTGCACGGCTTGTTATATCCCTGGTTATGTGATGTCACACAGGTGCACGGTTTGTTATATCCCTGGTTATGTGATGTCACACAGGTGCACGGCTCGTTATATATCCCTGGTCATGTGATGTCACACAGGTGCACGGCTCGTTATATATCCCTGGTCATGGGATGTCACACAGGTGCACGGCTCGTTATATCCCTTGTCATGGGATGTCACACAGGTGCACGGCTCGTTACATCCCTGGTCATGTGACGTCAGACAGGCACACAGCTCGTAATATACTCGATCATGTGATGTCACACAGGTGCATTGAAGCTCTGTGTTATAGAATGAGCCGTGCACCTGTGTGACATCACATGACCAGGGATATAACAAGCCGTGCACCTGTGTGACATCACATGACCAGGGATATAACAAGCCGGGGACTGATGTTTTTTTCACAGGAAGTAAACAATGAAGCTTCTTATAGAATGACAGCAAGCAGAGATCTAGGAAAAGCAAATACAGAAAGTTTATTGGAAAATTTTATAACTTTTTATTACGCAAATAATATCAATTATTTGCTGACATTTGCATAAAGTGTACCACCCCTTTATAATGAGCTGCTCTGACCCCTCCTTTCTCACTCTGGTCTCGGCTCCTTATCAGTTATCATGTGATATGATCCGGGTCGGACCACCCTGCAGCGCCCCCCTCAGATGTTATGCGCATGTTCACATTCATGCCGGGCCTGGCGTGGCTTCTAGGGCAGTACAGTGGCACCATATGGCGGCACAGTAGGTGCCTGCAGCTCTGCAGTAGGGAGCCATAGGGATCACGGAGTGTATGATGTGGCTTGTGCAGGCGGGGGAGCAGCTGGCAGCCATCGTGGCGCCATTTCTTATAACGCCCTCACGTAATATAACAAAACTGCCAGTGTTACTCCGCTCAAGCAGATCTAATTCCTCCATTAAACATCTGCGGATCGCCATTATCCGCCGCGGCGCAGCCAGAACCGGAGCCGCACACGGACGCCGTATAACCGGTGGCGTGTAGCAGTAACGTGTAACTCTTTACATGCCAGGTGGCCCAGGCGCACGGCTTGAAGGAGCCCTTCCTATCCAAATCCGCTAAGAAACCAAATTACACGGAGCAGTCGGAATGGCGGAACCTGCAGGAACGCTTCCGGAGATTCCTGTGCCTGGTGGACTGCCTCTTCCAGGAGATGCTGCGATCCGTCGCCTCCAAGTCCGTCCGGATGCTCCTCAGATTCCTGGAAACGTCCAGCAACGTAACGTCAGGAGAGGAGAAGAAGAAAGACAAGTTCAGGTCCGAATCCGGAAGTGTCCCATTAACCCTACACGTCCTGACAGATGGGTCCAGATACATCTATACACACGTCATACACAGCCCCGCACTGCACAGGTGTCATAAGGTGGATTCAGATCTGTCAGACCGTACTGACAGCAAGCAGTGGTAGATATTGTCCATGGCGAGATGTGTAATTAGACCTTTATGTAAAGTTGTTAGTAGCAGCAGGACTGTGATATATGGATTTATATTCCGGATTGTACTGGGGGAATGTGTCCGAACACTGCTCTGCTCTGTGCTCTATGCAGTCAATGTTACGTATTGCATAATCAGACCTTTGTTTATGTTGTTAGTAGCTGCAGGACTGTGAAACATGGTTTACTATCCTGGATTGTAGCATCTCCAAGGGTATTGGGGGCAGGTCCCCACACTGCTGAGCTTTGTGCACTCTCCAGTTGGTATTAGGTATTCTCCCTAGACATGTGTAATAATACCTATGTGTACTGTATGTTGTTAGTAGCAGCAGGACTGTGCAATATGGATTTATATTCCTACATTATAGCTTCTCCAAGTGCAATAGGATTATGTGTTCACACTGCTGTGCTCTCTGCAGTCAGTGATAGGTACTGTCCTTGGAGAGATGTGTAATCAGACCTTTGTGTGTGTTAGTAGCAGCAGGACTGTGATATATGGATTTATATTCCTACATTATAGCTTCTCCAAGTGCAATAGGATTATGTGTTCACACTGCTGTGCTCTTTGCTCTCTGCAGTCACTGATAGGTATTGTCCCTGGAGAGATGTGTAATCGGACCTTTGTGTGTGTTGTTAGTAGCAGCAGGACTGTGAAATATGGATTTATATTCCAAGACCTCACAGACCAGGATAGCAGAAGCAGCGCTCCACTACCACTTCATACAGGGATGTGGGGTGTCAATCCATCCCCCCTCCAATCTGATCGTGACCTATAACATATGTAACATAACCCTGGAAACCCCCAATGCACTTATGTGATAATTCTGTATAATTGCAAAAATTGTAATTGACATTTTCTATTTTTTATATATATTATTTATATTTTTTTGGAACAGTGAGAGCAAAAACATTAACCCGAAAATCTCTGATAAAAACCAACCAATGGCCAACGCACCTGTAGATATTGATCAGGTAAGGAACATAGAATTATCCCCAACGTCAACCTTACAGCATCATCTCTGGTTACATATCAAATAAATTACAAAATGTATAACAGCTTGTTGTACTGATACTAGTTGCATCCTGTATTATACTCCAGAGCTGCACTCACTATTCTGCTGCTGGTGCAGTCACTGTGTACATACATGACATTACTTATCCTGTACTGATCCTGAGTTACATCCTGTATTATACTCCAGAGCTGCACTCACTATTCTGCTGCTGGTGCAGTCACTGTGTACATACATGACATTACTTATCCTGTACTGATCCTGAGTTACATCCTGTATTATACTCCAGAGTTGCACTCACTATTCTGCTGCTAGTGCAGTCACTGTGTACATACATGACATTACTTATCCTGTACTGATCCTGAGTTACATCCTGTATTATACTCCAGAGCTGCACTCACTATTCTGCTGGTGCAGTCACTGTGTACATACATGACATTACTTATCCTGTACTGATCCCAAGCTACATCCTGTATTATACCCCAGAGCTGCACTCACTATTCTGCTGCTGGTGTAGTCACTGTGTACATACATGACATTACTTATCCTGTACTGATCCTGAGTTACATCCTGTATTATACCCCAGAGCTGCACTCACTATTCTGCTGCTGGTGCAGTCACTGTGTACATACATGACATTACTTATCCTGTACTGATCCCAAGCTACATCCTGTATTATACCCCAGAGCTGCACTCACTATTCTGCTGCTGGTGCAGTCACTGTGTACATACATGACATTACTTATCCTGTACTGATCCTGAGTTACATCCTGTATTATACTCCAGAGCTGCACTCACTATTCTGCTGCTGGTGCAGTCACTGTGTACATACATGACATTACTTATCCTGTACTGATCCCAAGCTACATCCTGTATTATACCCCAGAGCTGCACTCACTATTCTGCTGCTGGTGTAGTCACTGTGTACATACATGACATTACTTATCCTGTACTGATCCTGAGTTACATCCTGTATTATACTCCAGAGCTGCACTCACTATTCTGCTGCTGGTGCAGTCACTGTGTACATACATGACATTACTTATCCTGTACTGATCCTGAGTTACATCCTGTATTATACTCCAGAGTTGCACTCACTATTCTGCTGCTAGTGCAGTCACTGTGTACATACATGACATTACTTATCCTGTACTGATCCTGAGTTACATCCTGTATTATACTCCAGAGCTGCACTCACTATTCTGCTGGTGCAGTCACTGTGTACATACATGACATTACTTATCCTGTACTGATCCCAAGCTACATCCTGTATTATACCCCAGAGCTGCACTCACTATTCTGCTGCTGGTGTAGTCACTGTGTACATACATGACATTACTTATCCTGTACTGATCCTGAGTTACATCCTGTATTATACTCCAGAGCTGCACTCACTATTCTGCTGCTGGTGCAGTCACTGTGTACATACATGACATTACTTATCCTGTACTGATCCTGAGTTACATCCTGTATTATACCCCAGAGCTGCACTCACTATTCTGCTGCTGGTGCAGTCACTGTGTACATACATGACATTACTTATCCTGTACTGATCCTGAGTTACATCCTGTATTATACTCCAGAGCTGCACTCACTATTCTGCTGCTGGTGCAGTCACTGTGTACATACATGACATTACTTATCCTGTACTGATCCTGAGTTACATCCTGTATTATACTCCAGAGCTGCACTCACTATTCTGCTGCTGGTGCAGTCACTGTGTACATACATGACATTACTTATCCTGTACTGATCCTGAGTTACATCCTGTATTATACCCCCGAGCTGCACTCACTATTCTGCTGCTGGTGCAGTCACTGTGTACATACATGACATTACTTATCCTGTACTGATCCTGAGTTACATCCTGTATTATACTCCAGAGCTGCACTCACTATTCTGCTGCTGGTGCAGTCACTGTGTACATACATGACATTACTTATCTTGTACTGATCCTGAGTTACATCCTGTATTATACTCCAGAGCTGCACTCACTATTCTGCTGCTGGTGCAGTTACTGTGTACATACATGACATTACTTATCCTGTACTGATCCTGAGTTACATCCAGTATTATACTCCAGAGCTGCACTCACTATTCTGCTGCTGGTGCAGTCACTGTGTACATACATGACATTACTTATCCTGTACTCATCCTGAGTTACATCCTGTATTATACTCCAGAGCTGCACTCACTATTCTGCTGCTGGCGCAGTCACTGTGTACATACATGACATTACTTATCATGTACTGATCCGGAGTTACATCCTGTATTATACTCCAGAGCTGCACTCACTATTCTGCTGCTGGTGCAGTCACTGTGTACATACATGACATTACTTATCCTGTACTGATCCTGAGTTACATCCTGTATTATACTGCAGAGCTGCACTCACTATTCTGCTGCTGGTGTAGTCACTGTACATACATGACATTACTTATCCTGTACTGATCCTGAGTTACATCCTGTATTATACTCCAGAGCTGCACTCACTATTCTGCTGCTGGTGCAGTCACTGTGTACATACATGACATTACTTATCCTGTACTGATCCTGAGTTACATCCTGTATTATACCCCAGAGCTGCACTCACTATTCTGCAGGTGGAGGGACTGTGTGACTAGGCATTGTCTGTAGTAGTATTATTAGGTGGCTTCATCTCATACAGAATACTAATTCCACTGGTTTAGTACTTGGACAATCTGATCTGTACAGTCTTCACTGATTACCATTTTCTGGGCCTTTGAGAAGTAACAAATAATCTTCCTCTCATCCTGATTCCCATATTTATCCGTTGCCGCTGATTACTCTGTATCCATATGATCTCTGAATATGTATGGGATGGCGGCACTTATTACACATATTATAATCCCATGAATATGAATGCAGCTATATGGCGGTACATTCATTCTCCTCTTGATTTCAGGTGCTGAGTAACATTAGAATGAAGATTCGGGGGAGACAAGAGGTGGCCCCAGTTTTTGAAGTTTGCTTGGTCTTAACGTCCACAATGGAGGACAAGCAGCAGGTGACCACGCAGGGGGTGTCCGGGTCACGTGACCTTCCCTCGGGCAAGAAGCAGGTGACCTTTGAAGAAGGAAACTTGGAATATTCAGGTAATTATGACTCTGTTTTTTATTCTTTGCATTTTGAGACTCTAAGAAGTGTCTCCTAGCTTTAAATATGTCAAAATCCAGAATCCCAGGACGCCTGAGACTCAATGGGGGTCATTTACTGAGGGCCAGAATCCGTCGGGCATCCCGACAATTTCCGACGAATTCCGACAGGATTTTGGCGCACGCAATCGGATTGCGCCGGCATGCATGCGACGGAAAACAGGGGTGTCGCCATCTGAAAACCCGACGGATTCAGAAAAAAACGCGGAATTTAAAAAAAATTATGTGTCGCTTGACACGCGCTTACCTGCACCTAGGATAGGATGGTGAACTCCAGCGGACTTCAGCGCAGCAGCGACACCTAGTGGACATCAGTCGCACTACCTTACTGCATTGCCAGGAGACCCGAATCCTCGACGGAGAACGCGCCCCTGGAGGGCAACAGGACCGGGTAAGTAAATGACCCCCAATGTATCACTATGTCCCCATTGTCACTGCTGCTGTGGGCACTGGGTAGATAGAGACGTCTCACCCATCATTTATACTGATCTCTACTTATGTTCCAGAGTCTGAAGAATGGGTCAACCAGGACAAAGTGGAAGAGAGTCCAAGGAGGTAAGAGAAGCGATAGCGAATCAGGGAGAGTTGTATATTAGATGTCTCACCATTGTAGCATCACCAGGTACCCAGGGGGCTCCCATAGACCCCCATGTGCCGCAGGTGTGATCATATTCTACTTATACCTCACCCATGTACAATGTCCTTAT
This sequence comes from Engystomops pustulosus, assembly GCF_040894005.1. NCBI lineage: Eukaryota > Metazoa > Chordata > Amphibia > Anura > Leptodactylidae > Engystomops > Engystomops pustulosus. The sequence continues at coordinate 11,594,016 of NC_092413.1, forward strand.
AACGTGATTTCCTCATAGCAGGTCATCGGCTGCTTCTAGGAACGTCCAAGTCTTCCCTCCTAACACTGAATTTGAAGTACAAATAAAAGGGATTACAGATAAATTTGAGCAGACTATAGGTAAGTGGGAAACACCATCTATTACATTATAGATGACACTTTTATACATGCAATTTTTAGGGTTGGCAATATACAGCTCCTATGTACAGGAATATAACTACTATAATACTGCCCCCTATGTACAGGAATATAACTACTATCATACTGCCCCCTATGTACAAGAATATAACTACTATAATACTGACCCCTATGTACAAGAATATAACTACTATAATACTGCCCCCTATGTACAAGAATATAACTACTATAATACTGCCCCCTATGTACAGGAATATAACTACTATAATACTGCCCCCTATGTACAAGAATATAACTACTATAATACTGCCCCCTATGTACAGGAATATAACTACTATAATACTGCCCCCTATGTACAAGAATATAACTACTATAATACTGCCCCCTATGTACAAGAATATAACTACTATAATACTGCCCCCTATGTACAGGAATATAACTACTATAATACTGCCCATATGTACAAGAATATAACTACTATAATACTGCCCCCTATGTACAAGAATATAACTACTATAATACTGCCCCCTATGTACAAGAATATAACTACTATAATACTTCCCCCTATGTACAAGAATATAACTACTATAATACTGTCCCATATGTACAAGAATATAACTACTATAATACTTCCCCCTATGTTCAAGAATATAACTACTATAATACTGTCCCCTATGTACAAGAATATAACTACTATAATACTGCCCCTATGTACAAGAATATAACTACTATAATACTTCCCCCTATGTACAAGAATATAACTACTATAATACTGCTCCCTATGTACAGGAATATAACTACTATAATACTGCCCCCTATGTACAAGATTATAACTACTATAATACTGCCCCCTATGTACAAGAATATAACTACTATAATACTGCCCCCTATGTACAGGAATATAACTACTATAATACTGCCCCCTATGTACAAGAATATAACTACTATAATACTGCCTCCTATGTACAAGAATATAACTACTATAATACTACCCCCTATGTACAGGAATATAACTACTATAATACTGCCCCCTATGTACAAGAATATAACTACTATAATACTGCCTCCTATGTACAAGAATATAACTACTATAATACTGCCCCCTATGTACAAGAATATAACTACTATAATACTGCCCCATATGTACAGGAATATAACTACTATAATACTGCCCCCTATGTACAGGAATATAACTACTATAATACTGCCCCCTATGTACAAGAATATAACTACTATAATACTGCCCCCTATGTACAGGAATATAACTACTATAATACTGCCCCCTATGTACAAGAATATAACTACTATAATACTGCCCCCTATGTACAAGAATATAACTACTATAATACTGCCCCCTATGTACAAGAATATAACTACTATAATACTGCCCCCTATGTACAAGAATATAACTACTATAATACTGCCCCCTATGTACAAGAATATAACTACTATAATACTGCCCCCTATGTACAAGAATATAAGTACTATAATACTGCCCCCTATGTACAAGAATATAAGTACTATAATACTGCCCCCTATGTACAGGAATATAACTACTATAATACTGCCCCATATGTACAGGAATATAACTACTATAATACTGCCCCCTATGTACAGGAATATAACTACTATAATACTACCCCCTATGTACGGGAATATAACTACTATAATACTGCCCCCTATGTACAAGAATATAACTACTATAATACTGCCCCCTATGTACAAGAATATAACTATCATAATACTGCCTCCTATGTACAAGAATATAACTACTATAATACTGCCCCCTATGTACAAGAATATAACTACTATAATACTGCCCCCTATGTACAAGAATATAACTACTATAATACTGCCCCCTATGTACAAGAATATAACTACTATAATACTGCCCCCTATGTACAAGAATATAACTACTATAATACTGCCCCCTATGTACAAGAATATAACTACTATAATACTGCCCCCTATGTACAAGAATATAACTACTATAATACTGCCCCCTATGTACAAGAATATAACTACTATAATACTGCCCCCTATGTACAAGAATATAACTACTATGATACTGCCCCCTATGTACAGGAATATAACTACTATAATACTGCCCCCTATGTACAAGAATATAACTACTATGATACTGCCCCCTATGTACAGGAATATAACTACTATAATACTGCCCCCTATGTACAAGAATATAACTACTATAATACTGCCTCCTATGTACAAGAATATAACTACTATAATACTGCCCCCTATGTACAAGAATATAACTACTATAATACTGCCTCCTATGTACAAGAATATAACTACTATAATACTACCCCCTATGTACAAGAATATAACTACTATGATACTGCCCCCTATGTACAGGAATATAACTACTATAATACTGCCCCCTATGTACAAGAATATAACTACTATAATACTGCCTCCTATGTACAAGAATATAACTACTATAATACTGCCCCCTATGTACAAGAATATAACTACTATAATACTGCCCCCTATGTACAGGAATATAACTACTATAATACTGCCCCCTATGTACAAGAATATAACTACTATAATACTGCCCCCTATGTACAGGAATATAACTACTATAATACTGCCCCCTATGTACAGGAATATAACTACTATAATACTGCCTCCTATGTACAAGAATATAACTACTATAATACTGCCCCCTATGTACAAGAATATAACTACTATAACACTGGCCCCTATGTACAAGAATATAACTACTATAATACTGCCCCCTATGTACAAGAATATAACTACTATAATACTGCTCCCTATGTACAGGAATATAACTACTATAATACTGCCCCCTATGTACAGGAATATAACTACTATAATACTGCCCCCTATGTTCAAGAATATAACTACTATAATACTGCCTCCTATGTACAAGAATATAACTACTATAATACTACCCCTCATGTACAGGAATATAACTACTATAATCCTGCCCCCTATGTACAAGAATATAACTACTATAATACTGCCTCCTATGTACAAGAATATAACTACTATAATACTGCCCCCTATGTACAAGAATATAACTACTATAATACTGCCCCCTATGTACAAGAATATAACTACTATAATACTGCCCCCTATGTCCAGGAATATAACTACTATAATACTGCCCCCTATGTACAGGAATATAACTATTATAATACTGCCCCCTATATACAAGAATATAACTACTATAATACTGCCCCCTATGTACAAGAATATAACTACTATAATACTGCCCCCTATGTACAAGAATATAACTACTATAATACTGCCCCCTATGTACAAGAATATAACTACTATAATACTGCCCCCTATGTACAAGAATATAACTACTATAATACTGCCCCCTATGTACAAGTATATAACCACTATAATACTGCCCCCTATGTACAGGAATATAACTACTATAATACTGCCCCCTATGTACAGGAATATATCTACTATAATACTGCCCCCTATGTACAAGAATATAACTACTATAATACTGCCCCCTATGTACAAGAATATAACTACTATAATACTGCCCCCTATGTACAAGTATATAACCACTATAATACTGCCCCCTATGTACAGGAATATAACTACTATAATACTGCCCCCTATGTACAGGAATATATCTACTATAATACTGCCCCCTATGTACAGGAATATAACTACTATAATACTGCCCCCTATGTACAAGAATATAACTACTATAATACTGCCCCCTATGTACAAGAATATAACTACTATAATACTGCCCCCTATGTACAGGAATATAACTACTATAATACTGCCCCCCTATGTACAGGAATATAACTACTATAATATATGGAAATATTCTTTCCTTTGCTGGGGGATTAGTTACACATTTGTCTTCTCTATGGTTTGGTACAGAATGTTTTGTATATTGTCGCTGTCATGTGACTGGATCCCATCTGGTGGAGAGATCTGTGAGTCACGTTGCTGTCATCTGTACGTGTGACGCTACATTAACAAGTAGCTGAGGGCTGTGTTGGCCGGTGCAGGGGGCGGTGGTGCGTGTAGTGGGCTCCCGTGTGTCTTATGCCCGTGATTGCTCTGTGTTATCAGCCAGCGATGTGCCCCTGCGCTGCCTCCTCAATTTCAAGGCCTCTGCAGCCGTCACTGACCGACCTCATCGCACGTCCATTTATCTGCTTAATTGAGTAGTAAATGACCATCACTGCTGCCCAAAAAAATTGTCATTTTGCCATCAATTTTGCCCGTTCCTACCATTTATCTTCCTTGTAAAAGTCGGCAGATGGAGAAACGTAAATTGGGCACAATTTCTATTTTTTATTTTTTAGCACACTCACAATTGTGTAACTATGGCGGATGTATTCTAAAAACAGCGCCTCCAATGTCCACAGGTTGTGTGTGGTATTGCAATCTATTATTTCTAAACCGATTTTGTTTAGAAGTTTCCCCTGACTAAAAGACCCCTAACTATCAGGGGTCAGTGATCTTCCCTGGACCGTCTTTCTCCTGGCAGGGGATACCACCTGAAGAGGTTTGGGGTAGTTTAGGGAACCCTAGAAAGGGCATTTGACTAGTATTTTTGTTAAATTTTCCAATAATAAAACTTTATTTTTGACTGTACCGATTCTCATTAGGCAGATCTAAGTACCCGCAATGCATCCTGGGTAAGTATCTCTCTAATGTTTCTCTCTACTGCCACCTACAGGTGACTGTCATGTGCAGCAGTTAGATGCCAAAATGGTCATTAGTAATGGAGATGTTAGATCGAAGACAAGACCGTGGTGTGTAGTCAGAACTGGAGACATGGGTCAGGGTCCAGGATTAGGAGAACAGGTACCAGAACATGAGACCAAGGAACGATGATTGAGATAGCAAGAAGTTTTTGTTGGTTCTTCTGAAGGTCCACAACCCTAGTATGTAGGTGCATGCATTGCCCTTAGTAGCTTTAGGGGGTGCTGTAGTTGCGATTATGCCCTGGAGCCTAAGGGGGTACGAAGGAGACTACACAGCAGCTTGAAGTTACCCAACTTTTTTCGGTTGAACAAGACCTATGCTGGGGTCAACGGGGGTCATGCTCTTGACCTACCAAGTGCAGAACATCTTCCCATTCTCACTATTTCCTGAATTTTTTTTCTGTGTTGCAGGTAAAGTTTCCCCTCTTAGCGAGGATCCGAGCTTTTCCATATTCTTCCTTCCGTCACCAATTGAGAAGAAGACGGACACTGCCCCGAAGTGGTCACCAAAGAAGACCTGGCCCAACTGTGACCTTCTCCTTGGCGTGGATTCAGACTATCAGAAATGGGTAGGTGACCCTCAGCCTTGCACCGTCCTTTATTGATAGACGTATAGACCTACCTCCAGACATACAGACATGACGCACAGTGGTGGATTCATATACTTTTTTTTAAAAGTATTTATTTTTGCAATTTTTGAAATTTTATACAATTACAATAAACAAAACCAGAAAACAAGATTGTCTGCCACATATTTCCTTCCCCCCATTACAGGATTATTATACAACAGCCATGGTAACAATCAGGTTCTTGCTGTGTTACAAAACTACCTGAGGGATATTACACAATAGATAACAGCAGGATACTGCAGCCAGACATCTTGATACAACACAAACAACTATTGACACATAGACAATCAGTCACACACACACACACACACATACCAGCACGCTCAGTCTCCTTCATCATGGAGAGGAGTATATGTCACATGTGATTATAAGGCTGTATGGGGAGTCGCGCACCATCTGGACCAGATGCGATCAAACTTCTGGGGACACTTCCTGTTGGTATACAGGGACCGGTAGTGGGGAATGACGCTGTTAATAAGTAGTATCCATCTTTTTAATGGAGGGGGCTCCTGGTCCTTCCAGGTCATCACCACCACTTTTCGGGCGTAGTATAAGACAAACCTAAAGAAAATTTTGTCATAGTGGCCATTGACAACTTCATTTATGATGCCGAGGAGACACACAGAGGGAGACATCAAGCGTGGGAAATCAAAGTGTATATTTAGGAATTCCAGCACTTCGGACCAGAAGACATGGACCCTAGGGCAGGACCAGACACAATGCAGGAAGGATCCGACTTCAGCCTGACAGCGAAAGCAAAGATCATTGGGCATTGCTCCCATGCGGAATAGTCTAGCAGGGGTGAAGTATACTCGATGGAGGAATTTAGATTGGATCAGGAAGTCCCTCGCACTCACTACAGATGTGAAGTAGGACAGTTCGACCTCCCTCCAGTCATCATCTGACAGGTCAGGGATATCCTGTCTCCAGCGTTCACAGGCTCTATCAAACGGTCTGGACTTTTGCTCTTGTAGGAGAGCATAGCACTGAGTGAGTGGCTTAGGGAGGTCCGGGGTACTCATCAGAGTCTCTAGTTTGGAGAATTTCACTGTCAGGCTGAAGGAGCCGAATTGGGCTTTGAATGCGTGCCGCAGTTGCGTGTAATGGAAGCTAGCCGTATTGGGTACAGTATGTCTCTCCCTTATCTCGTTAAAGCTGAGTAACTCTGCTACCGGGGATAAGAGCTGGCCTACAAATTTCACCCCCGCTGCCCCCCACATTGTCCAGCCCGGGAGGGAGAGGAAGTGAGAGAGCCATGGATTGAGCCACAATGGAGTCCTAGGCGAGAGAGGGGGAGAGCTGCTCGGTTCTACCAGGGATTGTGCCCTACGCCAGCACACCGCTACCGTACGTAGGGGAAGTGGGGTATCAGATGGGGACTTATACCTGTACAGCAGGTTTGTAAGGGCCTCGTAGGAACCTACCAGGGCACCAGCCAGTGCAGTAGCTGCATTACCCATGTCTATATCTATCCACCACTGGGCATATACAAGCTGGGAAGCCAGGTAATAAAGATACAGATCCGGGGCAGCCAGTCCACCCCTAGACTTGGGAGCCTGAAGCAGCGCTAAACTGAACCGCGGGGCACTACTCTGCCAGTAAAAGGACCTGAGAATGCCGTCTAAGCGTTTAAACAAACTCTTAGGAAGGAGTATAGGACAGGCATGGAAAAGGTATAGAAATTTTGGGAGAAAAATCATTTTAAATATGTTAATACGCCCGTACAAAGACAGGGGGAGAGTGGACCAGGCTTTTAGGCGTGATTCCGTTGCAGTTATAAAGGGTGTAATGTTTAACTCCGTATATGCCTGGACCCTGCGTGACACCTGAACTCCCAGATATTTAAAGGTGGACACCACCTGGACTGGGACGGGGAGGGAGTGTACCCCTACATCAGATAAGGGGAAAAGGACCGATTTGTCCCAGTTAACCCGGAGACCTGAGAACCCCCCGTAGCGTTCTATCAGGGACAGAAGGGATTCCAGAGAGGGGCCCACGTCTCCAAGGTATACAAGTGTATCATCAGCGTAGAGAGATACCTTTTCAATGATAGGACCTCTAGTAATACCCTTAATGCTATCAGAGTGACGGATCGCCACAGCAAGGGGCTCAATGGCAAGTGCGAAGAGGAGGGGAGATAGCGGGCAGCCCTGCCTAGTGCCCCTGGCCATAGGGAGAGTAGGTGAGATGTTAAGGTTGGTCCGTACCCTAGCCTTGGGATCATTATACAGTAGTTTAACTAATGCTGTAAATCGAGGGCCAAGACCCATTCTAGGCAAAAGGGTCCACAGATATGCCCATTCCACAGAGTCAAACGCCTTACAATTGTCTAAGGATAAGATAAACCCAGGGTCTGGAGACCGCTCTGCCTCTGCTATATTCAGGTGTAGTCTTTGTATATTTATGTCAGTTCCCCTCCCAGGCATAAAGCCCGTCTGGTCCGGGTGAACCAAGGATAATATTACTTTATTAAGCCTTGTTGCCAGAATTTTTGCTAGGATTTTAACATCTGAGTTTAGGAGGGAAATTGGGCGGTACGAGTCGGGAAGCAGGGGATCCTTGCCAGGCTTAGGAAGAACTACAATAAGGGCCTCTCGCATGGAGTCAGGGAGGGAACCACTGTCGAGCGCATCGGAGTACAGGCTAAGTAGATGAGGGACCAGGGTCTCACAGTTATCCCTATACCACTCACCTCCCAGCCCATCAAGTCCAGGTGTCTTACCGAGGGGCAACGATTGGATGGCCAGTTCCACCTCCTCCGCCGAGAGCGGAGCATCAAGCTCCGATGACTGTGCCGATGTGAGTCTCCAAAGTGGAAGACTGTCAAGGAATCTGGAAATCTCGACGGAAGAGGCGGACAATCTGGAGCTGTAAAGAGAGGAATAGAATTCATGAAATACCATGTTTATGGCCCGGGGTTCTGTGATCAGGGTTCCACTACTGTTAAGGATAGAGGGAACGGAAGCACAAGGACGTTCAGCCCGCGATAAATACGCAAGCAGCTTCCCATTTTTATCTCCGAATTCAAAGATGGACGCTTCCCTGGCTAGCAGGCGCTTACTGGTGCGCTCCTTCACTACAGCTAGATGGTTCCTCTGCGCCTGAGCCCAAGTCTTTTTATTCCCCGGAGTAGGTTTCTCTAGATACTCCTTTTCTGCATTTACCAGTGCAGCGGTCAGCCTCTCCTCCTGCGCGTTTAGAGACTTTCTATGGCCAGCTACCCCCGACATGAATGCTCCCCGCACCGAGGACTTGTACGAGTCCCAGACTAGGAGAGGATCAGGATGGGTTGAGTGTACATCCCAGAACTCGCTGTGCGCAGCCCTGACAGTACTCAGGACCGCTGGGGATTGGAGCCAGGCCGGGTGCAGGCGCCATACGCGGGAGTCGCTGGGGGGGCCTATAAGGAGACTAATGAGCAAGGCGGAGTGGTCTGATGCACTGCGTGGGCAATAGGATACCTGGTCAACGTGCGGCAACATATCAGGGGAGACAAAGGCCAGATCAATCCGAGAGAAGCTCCTGTGCACAGAGGAATAGAATGAATATTCTCTCTCTTGAGGGTGTTTACTACGCCAAACATCGGCGAGGTCTAGAGAAGTGAGCCACTCGTTCAGACGGACCGAGCCTGTGTCCAGACCACTTGTACGATCTAAGGAGGGATTAGGGACTGCATTGAAGTCACCAATGCAGAGTATCGGACTGGGAGGCATAGCAGCCAGCTTACTGGATATTAGGTGCAATACAGCTGGATCAAAGGGAGGGGGGACATAAATAGACGCTATAGTAAAGGTAAAGCCCCACAAGGCACAATGTACGATCACATAACGGCCAAAGTGATCCGGCGCTACCTGTATGACCTCTATGGGAAGCGCTTTGGATATGAGTATGGATACTCCCCTAGCGTAGACAGAGTAGGAGGAATGATACCCTCTAGCCACCCAGGCCCGCTTCAGGGAGAGGACCTTCTGACCCGTAAGGTGTGTCTCTTGGATACATACAATGTGAGGGGCTTGACGCTTAATGACATCTAACATCAGAGCCCTCTTGAATTTAGAATTAAGTCCCCTCACATTCCAGCTCATTACCTTAAGTGAAGACATCTTAGCGGAAGGGAAAGGGGTGTGGGGAAGGAGACGTGAGCAACCAAGCATTCATCCTTTCATACCACAAAGACATAGACAGACAGACAACAGTGAGCATAACAAATATAACAGAACTGAACTAACAATCCCAAGAATACAAACCCCCTGTCTAACACCCTAACAGCAGTAGTGTAGACCTATACCCAATAACAATCAAAGAGTAGAACAGTGGTCCCTAACTCAAGACAAACCTACACCATTTGTCCCGGGACCTTCAACCCTTAATGTATATATGATCAGGAGGTTATTAGGCAGCCATATTTAGAGAAAACCAAAGAGGAGATAGGGGATGGGGGAAGGGGGAGGGGAGGGGGAAGGGGGAGGGGAGAGGAGGAGGGGGGGGAATAGGGAAAGAATGAAGTGCCATATGTGGCGCACTGGTCGATATGACCAAACAGAGAACACAAATCAATCACAGGGTACATTTGTGAGGCACGTAATGTGTAAACAAATATTAGAAAACTGTAACAGTGATTTGGGACCCCTAGATAACTATTCAGGACTAAGTCCAGCATTGTCATAGCACATCAGATAAAAGGATATGTGAGTCCAGTCACTCAGGAGGTGCGGGCCTTCCAGCAGGAGCCCGAGGGGCTGCGTCAGCCCAGTGAAGTGCTTCGGTTGGGCAGGTGAAGAAACGAGTCTTCTGGCCGTCCACAATTCGGAGCTTGGAAGGGTACATCATGGAGTATTTATACCCCTTGTCACGGAGACGGGCACGGACCTCGGTGAATTGTGCTCGCTGTTTCCTGACGGATGCAGAGAAATCAGGGTAGAAGGACACTCTGCTGTTGGCATAGAGAATTTCTCCCTTGGTACGGACAGCCCTGAGGATAGAGTCCCTGTCCCTAAAGTGCAGCAGCCGGGCCAGGAAGGGTCTCGGATTGCCCCCTGGGGGGCCAGGGCGGGATGGCACGCGATGGGCCCTTTCCACTGTGAAGAACGGGGAGAAGGTATCTGCAGGAAGCATATTTTTGAGCCAATTTTCAAAAAAGGATACAGGGTCAGACCCTTCCACTTTTTCGGGGAGACCAACCACTCTGACGTTGTTCCGTCGCAGGCGGTTTTCGAGGTCATCAGCTCTGTCGATGGATGCAGACATTTGGCGCTGAAGCTCTCTGATCTGTGTCGGCATAGGCCTCTGGACATCCTCCACCTCAGATATTCTGCGTTCAGTTTCGGTGATTCGCTCTTTGGCTTTGTGGACATCATGTCGTAATAGAACAAAGTCCTGTCGCAGCTCATCCACCTTGGTGACCAGTTTGGATTGGCATCCGTTAATGGCCGCCAGCACCTCTGCAAATTTCCGATCCAACTCCGTGGCCGCGTCAGACGGATCAGCACCCTCTTCATAGCTTACAAGCTGTGGCGGGCTCTGGGAGCCTTCAAAGAGGGAGGGAGAGGAGTTTGGGGACCCCTGAGGAGAGCAAGGCTGTGTGCGGGAGAATCTCCCTAACTTTTTGGCAGCGTTTGACTGTATCTGCTCCAGAACGGCTTGTGATGTGGAGCATTCCTGCGCATCCAGGGGTTCCAGGGACTGGAATGGAGGATCCCCATGGACGGATTCATCATCCGAAGGAGGTGCAGACACCCCGGACGCTGCTTTGAGCATTTTAGCCGTCTTCCTCCGATTACCCATGGCGTCTGGGCAGGGGGGGGCCAGTGATAAACAATCAGGAAGCCTAGCGTCCAGTAGTTAGCAGAGATACAGTCCAAACCCACGTGGAGTATTGCAGCAGGACTGCAAGGGTTAATATAAAACAGAACCCAGGAACAGGGGATCTCTGGGAATATGGAGGACTCAGTGCTGGGCTGTATAGCTTGGGGTCCCCAGGGCAGAGGTGGGCAGCAGCAGGGGAATTACTTCCCTACCTGGTCCTGGATCAGTCCAGCAGTGACAGGGTTAACCCTGCGCGCCTAGGCCTCAGGCAGCGCAGGGGAGTCCACAGGATGGCGCCTCCAGCAGGATAAAGGGCTGGCTGGAGCGCTGTCACAGTGCCCTCGGCGGTGGGAGCGATGTCCAGGCGGCAAGGTGCAGGAAAATGTCCCCGGCGATCGGTTTACCGCTGCACCGGGCGGCTAGGAGCGGGCCGCCGCGCGGGTCACGTGGTCGGCCGCGGGGGAGCACGGAGGAGCGGCGCGGTGTCCGTAGCCGCCTCCAAAACGGCACCGGAGGACAGTGGCAGGTGTGTGGGGCACCCCGGGGCGGAGGGGAACGGGCACAAGTGAGGGATGGCTGCCTTAGGAGGGAGATGGGGTGTCGGGTCCCGGGAGCTCCGCGGCGCACGTCCTTCTCAGTCCGGCATCAGGCCACGCCCCGTGGATTCATATACTTGAAGGTAAGTGGCATAGGACAAGGTGGTCACCATCCAGAACCCAAGTGGCAAAAGGCTTTATCTACTCGGAGAGAGCAGGATTGGTTCTGGTTGGATTAACCCTCTGTCTAGAGCCACCCATGGTGGAAGGAGGTCTACAAAAAAAAAAAAAAAAGAACCAAAAAGTTAATAGTAAGGGTCCAGTGAGGTCTACTATCTAAACATGTTCATGGATGGGGCAGGTTTGCAGCCCTCAAAGCAATAGCCGAACTCATTGCTCCTGGGATTAAGGACCTCCCAATCTGGTGACTCTAAACCTTTACAGGGGTTTGGGTTATGTCATGGTTGTCTCCTGCTGAGTTTCTATGACTGGTTTCCAGCCTCCTCCAGTGGAGTCCATAGACGTTATGGAAAGAGTTGGCACAATGGCAATACCCCTCTAGGACGAGGACTGTTTGAGTAGGAGACACCCTGTGCCATCAGGTTCTTGGTCCATTACAGTTGGTGTTTGCTAAGGTGGCATCTCCTTTGTACCCTTGGATCTGCCCACACTACTTATCCCATGTTCTATCCAGCGTCAAACTTCTTATTCCAGGTGAAGAGTATATCTTGTCTGATGAGAGTCTCCATGGAGGAGGTGGAGAGATACAGCAGCCGCTTCACTCGGTTCTGTGCAATGGTTGGAGCAGCTGAGAATGTGAAGGTGAAGATCAGCGGCGCCCAGGCGGAGCTGTCCCCGGAGGACTACAGGAGTATCCTGGCCATGGTCCGAGGCTTCATCCAGGAATGTCGGCACATGGACACCGAGAGACGAGTCCTCAACATCAAAGTGAGGAGCCTGGACTTCCAGAAGGAGTGTTTGCAGCATCTCCAAGCTGTGGTAGATATCCTGCACACCTCCCTGCCCGCGCTGGCTTACACCAGGAATGTCCAGCTGCTGGAGGTAAGTCATCCATTGTCTATTACCTGTATCTTCCCGTCCTTGTCCCCAAAAATATTCATTGACAGGTCAAGAAAAATCAAGATTTCTCTGCATTCAGGACAGTGATGGTAAGTACAACGATGGAGGACAACTCACCTGTATATGTGATCCCAGAGCTGAAACATCTGCGGTGAAATCTGGGAAAGGGTTAACAGATTTTACCCCATTAAACTCCCATCCCCTTCATGTAGGGGATGATATGTCCTTTCTAGAATTCCCTGCTCTGCAAATGGGCAGAGAAGAGTCAATTTTTTTTTTTTCTGAGATGAGTCCCTTTTAGAGGCTGAAGTGGAAGCATAAGGGTGATACCACATGTGGCGTTTTTGGTCCATTTTAAAGCATGTGTTTTCAGTCTGTTTAAAAACGCGTCCGTTTTTGACCCCTTTTCCCGATTATCTTAATAGATAAACAGGTTCTAAGCAGCCAAACGTTTCGTAAACGGTCAAAAACTGATGCGTTTTTAAAAGGATTGAAACCGCATGCTCTAAAAAGGACCAAAAACTCCACGTGTGGCACCACCCCTACTTCAGGCACCCTGTGCGCTCTCTAGCACCTACAAACATTCTGCTTGTGTCATAGTAACCCCTTCAGTACCACACCAGGTAAATTTACGGCAGCTTTTACTGTGACAGATTGCAGAATGTACGTAAATTTACATCAGGACCGTAGCCAACTTCAATACGGCCATACCTCCTGAACCCTGGCACCTAGCAACACAATTCTGGTGTCAAATTAAGCAGGAGAATCTCCCCTTTTATATGATTTATGCTTTCACTTTTCATTATTGCATAAGTACATGCACCCTCTGCAGCTGTAGCTGAACCTGGGGAGAGGTGATAGAATAATTCTGCACATATTTATAACATAGTTTGGTAAAAGTTACTACTTTTTTAAAAAAAAACACTTTAATTGTAAAAATGACAAAAACTCTGGTATCAAGATAAAGTCTCGCATGTCTTGAAAAAATTTTAAGTTAGATTTGTTATGATACTTAAAGCTTTTCCAGAGATATCATCATCTAGAGAAGTGCATAGCAGAACGTCAAAAATTGACGGGGTCTTTCTGGCACCAATGACCATCGGTACTGAAGGGGTTAAAGATTTAAATCTCACTTTGGAGATTGCTCCAGGCTTGTCGTTCTTTGAGCTACAGTATTGGAGATACAGACAGTCCAGTGAATAGACGGTGCACGGCTTATTTTATTCACACAGGTGCACGGCTTGTTATTTCCCTGGTCATGTGATGTCACACAGGTGCACAGCTCGTTATTTCCCTGGTCATGTGATGTCACACAGGTGCATGACTCATTTTTTTCCTTGTCATGTGATGTAGCACAGGTGCACGGCTTGTTATATCCCTGCTCATGTGATGTCACGCAGGTGCACAACTCATTATATGCCCGGTCATGTGATGTCACACAGGTGCACTGCTCGTTAAATTCCTGGTCATGTAATGTCACACAGCTGCACGAATCATTTTATCCCTGGTCATGTGATGTCACACAGGTGCATGGCTGATTATATCCCTGGTCATGTGATGTCACACAGGTGCACGGCTCGTTATATCCCTGGTCATGTGATGTTACACAGGTGCATGGCTCGTTATATCCCCGGTCATGTGATGTCACACAGGTGCACAGTGTGTTCTATCCCTGGTCATGTGACGTCACACAGGTGCACGGCTCGTTTATATAACAGAGTGTAATCAGAGTTGTGATACAATGAGCTGTGCACCTGTGTGACGCCACATGACCAGGGATATAACAAGCTGTGCACCTGTGTAACATCACATGACCAGGGATATAACGAGCCGTGCACCTGTGTGACATCACATGACCAGGGATATAACGAGCCGTGCACCTGTGTGACACCACATGACCAGGGATATAACGAGCCGTGCACCTGTGTGACATCACATGACCAGGGGCTGGTCCTATCCACAGTAAGTAAACATAAAAGCTTCCTATCGAATTACAGCAAACGGAGATCTAGAAAACTGTGAAGAAATGATACAGAAAGTATATTGGAAAATTGTAGAACTTTACATTACGCAAACAACGGGGGTCATTTACTAAGGGCCCGATTCGCGGTTTCCCGACGTGTTACCTGAATATTTCCGATTTGCGCCGATTTCCCCTGAATTGCCCCGGGATTTTGGCGCACGCGATCGGATTTTGGCGCATCGGCGCTAGCATGCACGCAATGGAAATCGGGGGGCGTGGCCGAACGAAAACCCAACGGATTCGGAAAAACCGGCGCATTTGAAAAAAAAAAAATTTGGTCGCACGGGCCATACTTACATGCACCACGATGAAGACGATGAACTCCGGGGCACCTCGGCGGACTTCGGCGCAGCAGTGACACCTGGTGGACATCGTGCGCAGGACCTTCATGAATCGCCGGAAGACCCGAACGCTCGTCGGGGAAGCCGCCGCTGGAACGCGAATGGACCGGGTAAGTAAATCTGCCCCAATATCCGTTATTTGCTGGAAGTGGACGACCCCTTTAAGTTACCCAGTGCACTCCATTTCCACATCAGAAGATAAATCTATAACGTTGTGAAATGTGACTGCGCTCCAGACGATTCTGCGATGTAGGACGCCAAAAACCAGGCGCTCTAAAGATTTCCTAATATTGAAAGTTAATGGCCGCCAGTAATTCTACGGAGAATTGACCTTTCTGGTTTCTTAAAATAGAAATTGAGGCATTTATAGAACTTAGAACATTTCTGAATTAGTTAACTTTATGTAACTTCTGAGCCAGTGCAGATATTCATTGCATCCTGCTGATCCAGTGACCTAAGTATCCCCCTCCCCCCAATTAGTAGCCCCCAATCTCAGTGGTTTTATAAAGAATTTGGGGTAATGTGAATTCCTCCAGGGTCTCTTATAGGGTCCTTGTGCTGCTGCTTTGTTCTAGTTACTCTACTATGTTAGACCAGGTTGATCAAAAATCTACTGAGCGTGTGCGACCACCAGTGCTGGACACATTAGGTGGTCGTACAGGGAATAGTATAAAGCTGAATAGTGGAGGTACCAAGAATAAGACTCTTATCCCCCTGATACTGATGGACTATCCTGAGGACATTCTGATGGTTCTGAAAGGTATCCAACTACTTGTATAGTTCTGTAGGATGTAGCCTGCGCGTCACTCGCTGGTCCAGTGTCTCACGTCAAAAACAATTAATATTCACATTTAATTAAAGAAATCATCTGTCTCTTTTCTCAAGTTTCCTTCAATCTCCTGACAAGTGGAAGATTCTGTGTTATCCATGAGAGGCTCTCACTTAATAATAGAAAAAAGAACCCGGCAGCCGCCTTCGTTTAGCTGATTTGTGGCGGAGCAGAATATATTCTGTGTATTACCATATTGTAGGGCTCTCGATTCAGGGGGCTATGAATAATGTATCCAGCGCATAATCAGGAATTCAGCTGCAATTACTTTTTATATAACTTTATGCACGGTATTAAAAAATCTTCTACTGCCCAAGAATATAACTAAAATAATACTGCCCCTATGTACAAGAATTTAACTACTATAATACTGCCCCCTATGTACAGGAATATAACTACTATAATACTGCCCCTATGTACAAGAATATAACTACTATAATACTGCCCCCTATGTACAGGAATATAACTACTATAATACTGCCCCCTATGTACAGGAATATAACTACTATAATACCGCCCCCTATGTACAAGAATATAACTACTATAATACTGCCCCCTATGTACAAGAATATAACTACTATAATACTGCCCCCTATGTACAAGAATATAACTACTATAATACTGCCCCCTATGTACAAGAATATAACTACTATAATACTGCCCCCTATGTACAAGAATATAACTACTATAATACTGCCCCTATGTACAGGAATATAACTACTATAATACTGCCTCCTATGTACAAGAATATAACTACTATAATACTGCCCCCTATGTACAAGAATATAACTACTATAATACTGCCCCCTATGTACAAGAATATAACTACTATAATACTGCCCCCTATGTACAGGAATATAACTACTATAATACTGCCCCCTATGTGCAAGAATATAACTACTATAATACTGCCCCCTATGTACAGGAATATAACTACTATAATACTGCCCCCTATGTACAAGAATATAACTACTATAATACTGCCCCCTATGTACAGGAATATAACTACTATAATACTGCCCCCTATGTACAAGAATATAACTACTATAATACTGCCCCCTATGTACAGGAATATAACTACTATAATACTGCCCCCTATGTACAGGAATATAACTACTATAATACCGCCCCCTATGTACAAGAATATAACTACTATAATACTGCCCCCTATGTACAAGAATATAACTACTATAATACTGCCCCCTATGTACAAGAATATAACTACTATAATACTGCCCCCTATGTACAAGAATATAACTACTATAATACTGCCCCCTATGTACAAGAATATAACTACTATAATACTGCCCCTATGTACAGGAATATAACTACTATAATACTGCCTCCTATGTACAAGAATATAACTACTATAATACTGCCCCCTATGTACAAGAATATAACTACTATAATACTGCCCCCTATGTACAAGAATATAACTACTATAATACTGCCCCCTATGTACAGGAATATAACTACTATAATACTGCCCCCTATGTGCAAGAATATAACTACTATAATACTGCCCCCTATGTACAGGAATATAACTACTATAATACTGCCCCCTATGTGCAAGAATATAACTACTATAATACTGCCCCCTATGTGCAAGAATATAACTACTATAATACTGCCCCCTATGTACAGGAATATAACTACTATAACACTGTCCCCTATGTGCAAGAATATAACTACTATAATACTGCCTCCTATGTACAAGAATATAACTACTATAATACTGCCCCCTATGTACAAGAATATAACTACTATAATACTGCCCCCTATGTACAGGAATATAACTACTATAACACTGTCCCCTATGTACAAGAATATAACTACTATAATACTGCCCCCTATGTACAAGACTATAACTACTATAATACTGCCCCCTATGTACAGGAATATAACTACTATAATACTGCCCCCTATGTACAGGAATATAACTACTATAATACTGCCCCCTATGTGCAAGAATATAACTACTATAATACTGCCCCTATGTACAAGAATATAACTACTATAATACTGCCCCCTATGTACAAGAATATAACTACTATAATACTGCCCCCTATGTACAGGAATATAACTACTATAACACTGTCCCCTATGTACAAGAATATAACTACTATAATACTGCCCCCTATGTACAAGAATATAACTACTATAATACTGCCCCCTATGTACAAGAATATAACTACTATAATACTGCCCCCTATGTACAGGAATATAACTACTATAATACTGCCCCCTATGTACAAGAATATAACTACTATAATACTGCCCCCTATGTACAGGAATATAACTACTATAATACTGCCCCCTATGTACAGGAATATAACTACTATAATACCGCCCCCTATGTACAAGAATATAACTACTATAATACTGCCCCCTATGTACAAGAATATAACTACTATAATACTGCCCCCTATGTACAAGAATATAACTACTATAATACTGCCCCCTATGTACAAGAATATAACTACTATAATACTGCCCCCTATGTACAAGAATATAACTACTATAATACTGCCCCTATGTACAGGAATATAACTACTATAATACTGCCTCCTATGTACAAGAATATAACTACTATAATACTGCCCCCTATGTACAAGAATATAACTACTATAATACTGCCCCCTATGTACAAGAATATAACTACTATAATACTGCCCCCTATGTACAGGAATATAACTACTATAATACTGCCCCCTATGTGCAAGAATATAACTACTATAATACTGCCCCCTATGTACAGGAATATAACTACTATAATACTGCCCCCTATGTGCAAGAATATAACTACTATAATACTGCCCCCTATGTGCAAGAATATAACTACTATAATACTGCCCCCTATGTACAGGAATATAACTACTATAACACTGTCCCCTATGTGCAAGAATATAACTACTATAATACTGCCTCCTATGTACAAGAATATAACTACTATAATACTGCCCCCTATGTACAAGAATATAACTACTATAATACTGCCCCCTATGTACAGGAATATAACTACTATAACACTGTCCCCTATGTACAAGAATATAACTACTATAATACTGCCCCCTATGTACAAGACTATAACTACTATAATACTGCCCCCTATGTACAGGAATATAACTACTATAATACTGCCCCCTATGTACAGGAATATAACTACTATAATACTGCCCCCTATGTGCAAGAATATAACTACTATAATACTGCCCCTATGTACAAGAATATAACTACTATAATACTGCCCCCTATGTACAAGAATATAACTACTATAATACTGCCCCCTATGTACAGGAATATAACTACTATAACACTGTCCCCTATGTACAAGAATATAACTACTATAATACTGCCCCCTATGTACAAGAATATAACTACTATAATACTGCCCCCTATGTACAAGAATATAACTACTATAATACTGCCCCCTATGTACAGGAATATAACTACTATAATACTGCCCCCTATGTACAGGAATATAACTACTATAATACTGCCCCCTATGTGCAAGAATATAACTACTATAATACTGCCCCCTATGTACAGGAATATAACTACTATAATACTGCCCCCTATGTGCAAGAATATAACTACTATAATACTGCCCCCTATGTGCAAGAATATAACTACTATAATACTGCCTCCTATGTACAAGAATATAACTACTATAATACTGCCCCCTATGTACAGGAATATAACTACTATAACACTGTCCCCTATGTGCAAGAATATAACTACTATAATACTGCCTCCTATGTACAAGAATATAACTACTATAATACTGCCCCCTATGTACAAGAATATAACTACTATAATACTGCCCCCTATGTACAAGAATATAACTACTATAATACTGCCCCCTATGTACAGGAATATAACTACTATAATACTGCCCCCTATGTACAGGAATATAACTACTATAATACTGCCCCCTATGTACAGGAATATAACTACTATAATACAGCCCCCTGTGTGTACAGTGTGATATTGCTGGATGATTTCCTATACTATTACATGAAATAACTAGACTGTGATGAAGTTGTCACTTTTATACATATTATCTCCCTGTAATGTCGGGGTTTAGGCGATGCAGACGTCTCCTCCCATGAATCCACCATTGTCTTCCACCATGACAGTGTAGGTGTTGGGGTACTTCCTCTCCGCGCTGTACTCCATGTACAGGAATCCGTCCTCTCCCCGTTCCCTCTCGTACACTTGCTCCAGGGTCAGACTCGTCTTTAGTGGCGTTTTGTCCGTGAATAAGTAAATGTCTTTCCCTGGCGGCAGCTGGAGACGGTTTTTCATGGTCGAGATGAACTGGGCGGCGGTGACATCGGAGGGGACCAGGTATTTCCTCCGGTCTATATCCATAATGTTTGATCCAGAAACTTTCTTCAGGATTATTGGAACGTGATCCGGATACAAGGATCGGAGTTTCCGCGACTCCCTGCGTCTGTTTTCCCGGTTGCGTTTTTCCTTAGAAATCCACAACATGTTTCCATCAACCGGAGTGTCCAGAATGGAATTACTTCTGGGAAGTATGATGTCACAGGAGGCGGTGTCACAGGAAGGGGGCGGAGACTCCTGGAATAAGGGGCGGGCCAACTGGGATTGTAGGTGCACATAGTGTGTACCCTAAATCATTGCCCTATGTGCAGTTATATGTAACCTGTATCATAATATTCTATGTGCCCTATAGGGTATGGATGTGTATATTCTATATGGTTACTATATATGTGCACTATATGGTATGATTATTTGTCACCTGTATGATTAGATTGTGGTATGATTGCCCGTACCCTATATCTTTACCGTATGTTTTTGTATGTACCATAAATCATCACATTAGGTGACGACTTATGGTGTGACTATATGTGAGCACTATGGGGGTCATTTACTAAAGGGCCGAATTGCGTTTTCCCGACATGTTACCCAAATTTTTCCGTTTTGCGGCGATTATCCCTGTATTGCCCCGGGATTTTGGCGCACGCGATCGGATTGTGGTGCATCGGCGCCGGCATGCACGCAACGGAAATCGGGGGCGTGGCCGAACGAAAACCCGACGGATTCGGAGCATTTAAAAAAAAAAACAAAAAAAAAAACACCCGACAGTCCCCGGGTTACATACAAGATAAGGTCTGTAGGTTTGTTCTTAAGTTGAATTTGTATGTAAGTCGGAACTGTATATTTTATCATTGTAATCCCAGCCCGAACTTTTTTGGTCTCTGTGACAATTGGATTCTAATAAGAACCAGGAATAACACTAAAGCTTCATTACAGACACCTGTGATAACTGTTACAGCTGTTTAATGTAGCCTGGGGCTAAAGTACAGTAAATGACCAATATTATTAAGTACAATATTACCAGTTTGTAACTAGGGGTCGTATGTAAGTCGAGTGTTCTTAAGTAGGGAACCGCCTGTATAGTTATATGGTTAGATGTGTCCTATATGGTTAGATGTGCCCTATATGGTTAGATGGGTCCTATATGGTTAGATGTGCACTATATGGCTAGATGTGCCCTATATGGTTAGATGTGTCCTATATGGTTAGATGTGTCCTATATGGTTAGATGGGTCCTATATGGTTAGATGGGTCCTATATGGTTAGATGTGCACTATATGGTTAGATGGGTCCTATATGGTTAGATGTGCACTATATGGCTAGATGTGCCCTATATGGTTAGATGTGTCCTATATGGTTAGATGTGCCCTTTATGGTTAGATGTGTCCTATATAGTTATATATGTGCCCTATATGGTTAGATGGGTCCTATAAAGTTATATATGTGCCCTATATGGTTAGATGTGCCCTATATGGTTAGATGGGTCCTATATGGTTAGATGTGTCCTATATGGTTAGATGTGTCCTATATGGTTAGATGTGTCCTATATGGTTAGATGGGTCCTATATGGTTAGATGTGTCCTATATGGTTAGATGGGTCCTTTATGGTTAGATGTGTCCTATATAGTTATATATGTGCCCTATATGGTTAGATGTGCCCTATATGGTTAGATGTGTCCTGTATGGTTATATATGTGCCCTATATGGTTAGATGGGTCCTATATGGTTAGATGTGTCCTATATAGTTATATATGTGCCCTATATGGTTAGATGTGCCCTATATGGTTAGATGTGCCCTATATGGTTAGATGTGCCCTATATGGTTAGATGTGTCCTGTATAGTTAGATGTGTCCTATATAGTTACATATGTGCCCTATATGGTTAGATGTGTCCTATATGGTTAGATGTGTCCTATATGGTTAGATGTGTCCTATATGGTTAGATGGGTCCTATATAGTTACATATGTGCCCTATATGGTTAGATGTGTCCTATATGGTTAGATGTGTCCTATATGGTTAGATGTGTCCTATATGGTTAGATGTGCCCTTTATGGTTAGATGTGTCCTATATGGTTAGATGTGTCCTATATGGTTATATATGTGCCCTATATGGTTATATATGTGCCCTATATGGTTAGATGTGTCCTATATGGTTAGATGGGTCCTTTATGGTTAGATGTGCCCTTTATGGTTAGATGTGCCCTATATGGTTAGATGTGCCCTATATGGTTAGATGTGCCCTATATGGTTAGATGGGTCCTATATGGCTAGATGGGTCCTATATGGTTAGATGTGTCCTATATGGTTAGATGTGCCCTATATGGTTAGATGGGTCCTATATGGTTAGATGTGCACTATATGGCTAGATGTGCCCTATATGGTTAGATGTGTCCTATATGGTTAGATGTGCACTATATGGTTAGATGTGTCCTATATGGTTAGATGTGCCCTTTATGGTTAGATGTGCCCTATATGGTTAGATGTGTCCTATATGGTTATATATGTGCCCTATATGGTTAGATGTGTCCTATATGGTTAGATGTACCCTATATGGTTAGATGTGTCCTATATGGTTAGATGTACCCTATATGGTTAGATGTGCCCTATATGGTTAGATGTGTCCTGTATAGTTATATATGTGTCCTATATAGTTATATATGTGTCCTATATGGCACGTGTGACAATCCTCTCTCTTTCAGGTCATACATAGATCTCTGCAGAGACTGAACGTGGAGCTGAGCCACGTGGAGGAGTTTGTGGAGCACCTGACGTTCCTGGGACAAGTCTCCTCGGATCTCCCGTCCCTGGAGCGTCAGTACAGCTCCGTCATCCAGCTCTACTCTGTCGCCAAAGACTACGGCATGAATATTCCTTCAGAAGAGACGGCGCTTTATCAGAGCCTCATCCCCGGCTTCCAGCAGCTCAAATCTGCCGTCCTGTTCTGTGAAGCTAAAAAGGATGAAGACATTGTGAGATTCAGCGGGGACCTGGACCAGTACATCTCCCACCTGCACTTCCACTTAATGGACTTCAAGATCAAAGTAGGTTTTCTCAGCTCTCTCCCTCTTGTGTTTGTCTTTGGCGGCTCAATGCGGCGCTGGTTTTACGTGGAAATCTGCGGCTTCATTCTTAAGAAGATTAGAACTGCAAGAAGTGGAAGTAGGGTAATAAGTTTAGAAAGAAGTTACCAAAAAACTTATCAGACTTAGGCTACATTCACAAGAACGTATGGGAGACATATATATGGCATATATATGTCCCCCATAGGCCGGCAATGAGTGCACAATGCACGCGCACACGTGCGGCACCCTACCGTTCCGCAGCGGAGCCTTAGCCTTAGAATACGGCACCGGAGCCTTAGGCTACATTCACACGACCATTGCAGGACCATTGGGGGACGTATATATACTGCCGCCATATATATACGTCCTCCGTAGGCCGGCAATAGGCACACGGAATGGTATGGAATCTCTCTCCGTATTATGGCGCTGTGCACCATATATCTCTATAGAGAGGGGCAGGGGTGCGCCGCAATGTTCCCGCAGTGCTACGGTACGGCGGGCACTCGTTAGTGTGAATGTAGCCTTAGGGGGTCAGTCACCAAAAACGCAAAACGACAGCTACCAGTTTGATGGGAGTTGTAGTTTCACAATATCTCCGAGCCACTGACTCTAAGCCCATGTTACTGATCCAGCTGTTACAGGGTTACAGACAAGCAGACGAGCAGCTGACCCTCCCGGCTGCTTCCAGGTGAAAATAAACTCTAAAAAGTTTTTCATAAAATTGCTGAAATGTTAAACACGGGTAGGAATTTATAGATCAGTGACCCCTTTGACTCAGATTTCCAAAATCTTAAGGCTTGAGCAGATTATAACTGCATAGTGTTAAGTAGAATCATCAAGTTTAGCAAGTCTGTGCCGAGCAAACTTTAAAGGGACCCTGTCACCGGGGACCTAATTTTCACTACAGACAGGTTACAGAAGCCCATTACAGCTGCAGTGCACAGATGTATTTCTGCTTTCTCTATAGTTGTGTGTTATAACTTACCTGACATAATCCTCTGTGTAGTCCCAGGGGTTGGGCTTTGGTTTGGATGCGTTTCTAATAACAACATGTGACTTGTCTGTGCTGCAGACTCCTCAGCTCTCATCCCCCACCTATGTGCTCTGGTACAGCTCCTTCCACTGATGTCAGCTCCCAGACTGTGAACTCTGTAAAGGAGCAGGAGGGAGAAGCTGTACAGAAGCACAAAGGTGGGGGCTAAGATCTGAGGAGTGAGTAACAAACAAGTAACATGTTGTTTTTTGAATTGCATCCAAACCAAAGCCCAACCCCTGGGACTACACAGAGGATTCTGTCATGGTGCATGGTAAGTTATAACACACATTATATTGTAATGCAAATGCAGGATGTTTCTCCATCTACTTTTACCATGGAAGTGATTAAACATCTTATTGTGGATCACTAGGTGAAGAACCCGATACTACTAGATGCCGACACATTTCCACCGGAAGCCACCGAAGTCATCATCGGCCTTATGGAAGAGTTTGAGGTCATCGCCAACAAGGCTCGATGCTACTCCAGCTACCAGGAGCGGTTTGGTAGCTCCATGACTCAGATGAAGAGCAGGTTACTAGATGTCCTCATGTTACAGAAGAGTTCTGGAAACGTGGTCACCACCAAGACGCTCAACGCCGAACTCTCTGAGATCGAATGTGACTTGAGCTTAAGGAAACTTCTTTGGGAAGCCAAGGAGGAGTGGGGGAGGTTGTCCACGGAGTGGAGGGTGACATCATTCGAGAACCTGAACGTGGACTTCATTCAGCGAGACGTGAACAGATTCAGCCACACGTTGTTCATGCTCGAGAAGGGTAAGAAGGGACCTCGTAATATATGTCCTTCTAAGGTCCACCGTTCACCATGGTGACCTCTCCATTCCTTCTAGGATTGCCACCAAACCACGTCGTGACGGGGTTGAAACAATCCATTACAGATTTTAAGCAGAGTTTACCCATAGTGGTGGCTTTACGGAATCCGTGTCTTCAGGCCAGACATTGGGACGTTATACACTTCACTATCGGACGGATGATAACCAAGGACAGGAACTTCACCTTAGGAAACCTTCTGGAACTTAGGGTGAGGAATCTGGATGTATAAATAGTATAAAAGATGTATAAAAGATGAATTTAGAATCCCCTAATGGGGTATTGGAGGTGAGTGTACTTCACATAGTATCCCTTTACCTAGTACTACAGCGCCACCACAGGTAAAATGAAGCATTACATGGTTCCCACAAGTGACCGTGGTCATGGGAGGTCCTCCACAGCTAGAGACACTGGGGCAGATTTACTTACCCGGTCCATTCGCGATCCAGCGGCGCGTTCTCTGCGGTGTATTCGGGTCCGGCCGATTCACTAAGGCAGTTCCCCCGACGTCCACCAGGTGTCGCTGCTGCACTGAAGAGCATCGGAACGCACTGGAGTTCACCGAGCCATCCCAGATGAAGGTAAGGGCGTGTCCAGTGACACTTTTTTTTTAAATGCGGCGGTTTCTCCGAATCCATCGGGTTATCGTTCGGCCACGCCCCCCGATTACCGTCGCGTGCATGCCGGCGCCGATGCGCCACAATCCGATCGCGTGCGCCAAAAACCCAGGGCAATACAGGGAAAATCGGCGCAAATCAGAAATATTCGGGTAACACGTCGGGAAAACCCGAATCGGGCCCTTAGTAAATGACCCCCACTCTTTAACTAGATAATAGGTTGGGAGTAAGACTGCTGTGATCCCTACGGATAGAGTAGCTGATCAGTAAGTTATCCCAATATTGTAATCCCAGAAGACCCCTTTAAGCTTCTCTGCTTTAAAGGGAACCGGTCATCAGATTTTACCTCCTTAAACTACAAAGCCCCTCAGGTAGAAAATGAAATGTCCTTTCTAGAATTTCCGTTTTATGCAAAATGTTACCCATTTAACTATGAAAGTCATATGACAACGTGCAGAGAAGAGTCATATTTTGTCTTAGATGAGTCAAGTTTAGAGGTTGCTGGGGGACAGTTACTTCAGACGCCCCTATCTTCTGTTCTATAGCACCTAGAAACATACTGCTGGTGTCATATTAAAGATATGAATCTTATCTGATCACATCAGACTTGTTGTTTTGTGATCTAAAGAACCAGAGATACAGACAGTTGAAGACGTAGTTGTAAAACAGAGCTGCAGATATAGATCCAGTTCCCTCCCATGTCTTTAACTGCCTGTATCTCCGATTCTGTAGAACCTGTAGCTGTAGAACTACAAGCCTGATGTTTTCTAAAAGATGAGATGCTTATCTTTAATACGGCACCAGCAGCATGTTTCTAGGTGTTATAGAACCGTAGATACAGATATCTGAAGTAACACTACCCCTGCAGCCTCTAAACTTGACTCATCTTAATAATATGACTCTTCTGTCATTGTCACATGACTTTGGAGAAGTTTTTTATTTATAGGGAAACGGGTGAGATGTCGCAAAGAAAAGGGGGAATTCTAGAAAGGACATTTCATCCTCTACTTAAGGGACGGGGAGTTTAATGGGGTAAAATCTGCTGACAGGTTCCCTTTAAGGAAATAAAGACATGAGCTTGTTCCATTCCCTCGCTCTTGTTTTTTCCCATTACGGGAACAGTCCGGTGTTTGTGGGGTTCACTGACACTAATTTGGCGCCTTTGGCTTCAGGCTACACAAGATTTTTAGATGTGAAATTCAATCTTCTTTTTTTTCGTTCCGATTTTATTTCCACAACATTCTCCCAATTGTAGGAAGACGAGCAGTAACTGGAATAATTATTGCGATAATAAGCGGCACATAATATCAGGATATATGTCTGTCTGTCTCACCGGGAAATTAGTCATTAGCTAAGAAGGTCCGTGACGAATGGCGATGGCCGCCCCATAATGAGATCCCCCGCACCTCCCACATGAGGGATAGCAAACATCTCCTCAAATGGGGGCTGAGATTTTAACAAATTTTGCATTCAGCGGTAGCAAAAGCGGATAGAGGAAAATATACAATGTATCTTATGTTACAAAAATTGCCTTCTACGTGAAGTATCAGATTACATAGAAGTCTATAGAGAGGGAAGGGGGAGGAGTGAGTCGCAGCAGTTAGGTTTATCAGATTACATAGAAGTCTATAGAGCGGGAAGGGGAGGAGTGAGTCGCAGCAGCTAGGTTTATAAGATTACATAGAAATCTATAGAGATGGGAGGGAGAGGAGTGAGTTGCAGCAGCTAGGTTTATCAGATAACATAGAAGTCTATAGAGAGGAAGGGGGAGGAGTGAGTCGCAATAGCTAGGTTTATCAGATTGCATAGAAGTCTATAGAGAGGGAAGGGGGAGGGGTGAGTCACAGTAGCTAGGTTTATCAGATTGCATATAAGTCTATAGAGAGGGAAGGGGAGGAGTGAGTCGCAGTAGCTAGGTTTATCAGATAACATAGAAGTCTATAGAGAGGAAGGGGGAGGAGTGAGTCGCAGTAGCTAGGTTTATCAGATTGCATAGAAGTCTATAGAGAGGAAGGGGGAGGAGTGAGTCGCAGTAGCTAGGTTTATCAGATTGCATAGAAGTCTATAGAGAGGGAAGGGGGAGGGGTGAGTCACAGTAGCTAGGTTTATCAGATTGCATATAAGTCTATAGAGAGGGAAGGGGAGGAGTGAGTCGCAGTAGCTAGGTTTATCAGATTGCAGAGAAGTCTATAGAGCGGAAGGGGGAGGAGTGAGTCGCAGTAGCTAGGTTTATCAGATTGCATATAAGTCTATAGAGCGGGAAGGGGAGGAGTGAGTCGCAGCAGCTAGGTTTATAAGATTACATAGAAATCTATAGAGATGGGAGGGAGAGGAGTGAGTTGCAGCAGCTAGGTTTATCAGATAACATAGAAGTCTATAGAGAGGAAGGGGGAGGAGTGAGTCGCAATAGCTAGGTTTATCAGATTGCATAGAAGTCTATAGAGAGGGAAGGGGGAGGGGTGAGTCACAGTAGCTAGGTTTATCAGATTGCATATAAGTCTATAGAGAGGGAAGGGGAGGAGTGAGTCGCAGTAGCTAGGTTTATCAGATAACATAGAAGTCTATAGAGAGGAAGGGGGAGGAGTGAGTCGCAGTAGCTAGGTTTATCAGATTGCATAGAAGTCTATAGAGAGGAAGGGGGAGGAGTGAGTCGCAGTAGCTAGGTTTATCAGATTGCATAGAAGTCTATAGAGAGGGAAGGGGGAGGGGTGAGTCACAGTAGCTAGGTTTATCAGATTGCATATAAGTCTATAGAGAGGGAAGGGGAGGAGTGAGTCGCAGTAGCTAGGTTTATCAGATTGCAGAGAAGTCTATAGAGCGGAAGGGGGAGGAGTGAGTCGCAGTAGCTAGGTTTATCAGATTGCATATAAGTCTATAGAGAGGGAAGGGGAGGAGTGAGTCGCAGTAGCTAGGTTTATCAGATTACATAGAAGTCTATAGAGATGGGATGGAGAGGAGTGAGTTGCAGCAGCTAGGTTTATCAGATAACATAGAAGCCTACACAGTGGAAAGAGGGAGGAGTGAGTCGCAGCAGTTAGGTTTATCAGATTGCATATAAGTCTATAGAGAGGGAAGGGGGAGGAGTGAGTCGCAGTAGTTAGGTTTATCAGATTGCATAGAAGTCTATAGAGAGGGAAGGGGGAGGAGTGAGTCGCAGTAGTTAGGTTTATCAGATTGCCCAGAAGTCTATAGAGAGGGAAGGGGAGGAGTGAGTCGCAGTAGCTAGGTTTATCAGATTACATAGAAGTCTATAGAGAGGGAAGGAGGAGGGGTGAGTCGCAGTAGCTAGGTTTATCAGATTGCATAGAAGTCTATAGAGAGGGAAGGGGGAGGAGTGAGTCGCAGTAGCTAGGTTTATCAGATTGCATAGAAGTCTATAGAGAGGGAAGGGGGAGGGGTGAGTCGCAGTAGCTAGGTTTATCAGATTGCATAGAAGTCTATAGAGAGGGAAGGGGGAGGAGTGAGTCGCAGTAGCTAGGTTTATCAGATTGCATAGAAGTCTATAGAGAGGGAAGGGGAGGAGTGAGTCGCAGTAGCTAGGTTTATCAGATTACATAGAAGTCTATAGAGAGGAAGGGGGAGGGGTGAGTCACAGCAGCTAGGTTTATCAGATTACATAGAAGTCTATAGAGAGGAAGGGGGAGGAGTGAGTCGCAGTAGTTAGGTTTATCAGATTGCATAGAAGTCTATAGAGAGGGAAGGGGGAGGAGTGAGTCGCAGTAGTTAGATTTATCAGATTGCCCAGAAGTCTATAGAGAGGGAAGGGGAGGAGTGAGTCTCAGTAGCTAGGTTTATCAGATTACATAGAAGTCTATAGAGAGGGAAGGGGGAGGGGTGAGTCGCAGTAGCTAGGTTTATCAGATTGCATATAAGTCTATGGAGAGGGAAGGGGGAGATGTGAGTTATAGCGTATAGGTCACCACCAACAAATCAAAGTATGGAGAAGCTATTAGGGACATCTTGCTGATCCCTAATTTGCAGGACCCTCATCCCATTGGAAACCTGGTTTCTTGCCCTTAAATTTAACTCTTTACTTCACCCTTCAGATATTGCAGCATAAAGATAAAATCATCGACGTCTCTACAACGGCATCAAACGAGGCGACTCTGGAGGGAATGCTGAATAAGGTCATCGGCCTCTGGAGTAAGACGGACTTCAAGTTAGCGGCGCACAAGTCCGAACTGTCCGAAATCCTGATCATCGCGACGGCGGAGGACATTGTGGTGCAGCTGGAGGAGTGTCAGGTCATCCTGTCTACGGTGAAGGGATCGCGATACTGCGGCCCCATCAAGGTAACATTAAAGGGGTCGTCCCCTGTATCCTCTATATAAGGGATGAGTGTCCGATCACTGATCTGTATGACCGCACTCACACTCACCTGTCTTCATGCTTTCATTTGTGGGGGGGCTGCACAAGTTACCCCAAACAAAGCTATTCCTCCAATCCCTGTACGTCTGACCGCTCAGCCTGCTCTGGTGGGGTAAAGGGGTTGCACCAACTTTATTAACAAGGGGATCGTTGAGGCCCAACTACTAGGACCCCCACTGATCATTAGAACTGGACCCCCCAGCAATATAGAGAATGGAGGTCCTGCTCTCTCTAATGGATGGAGCAGCAGGACGATAGAAATTGCTGAGTACAGCGCTCAGCTATCTCCAGCACTCACACAGACCCCAGTTCTCTGAGGGACTTGATCTGGTCGCAGCAGTTCACTGATCATCTGCTTATCTCCTATCTTGTGGATAGGGGATCACTTGAAAAGTCAGTACAACCCTTTTAAGTCGGACAACCCCTTTAAATAAAATCTACCATCAAAATCCATCCCAATAAACCAGGGACATTACTCATAGATCCAGGCACCGGGACTGTGGTATTCTTCTTATATTTCTTATCCATGGCCTCCTCCCTTCAGTCCTCCTCCCCTTTCCCTCTGTTTAATGTCATCTTACACAGTGGGAGAGGTGAAGAGCTCCTGCACAGTGTAACATCCTGTGAAGCCGCAGCACGAAGGACCTCAGATAACACCCCCAGAGCCCTTCAGGCTCATTAGCAGAATTTCAAAAGTTGATTTTGGAATGAAGAAGACCATGGATAACACATATAAGAAGATACGACAGTCCTGGTGCCTGGATCTAGGAGTAATGTCCCTGGTTTATCAGGATGGATTGTGATGGGAGATTTCCTTTAAATGGAAAGGGCTCTCAGTGTAAATACGAGCTGCATTATGTAATTCCGAATGAATATGTACCTGGTGAAGCTCTAGGTGCACCCTAGTCCCTACAGTGTCCTTAGATGGATTGGGGGTCCTGCAGACCATTTGCGGACCACCGTAGGGACAAGTAGCATAGAGTAACCTGGAGGGGCTCTGGTAACCTGGAGGAGCTCTATGCACTGTCCAAGTTTGTTGTTCCTCCGATATCAGAATATTCCTGCTTACCTGGATGTTTTCTGGATATTTTAGGGCACCTGGGCGGCCATTGTGGGACACGTCCGCTACTAATGAGACCCTTAATGGAACTTGTACAATGATTTTATAATTATACTTCACCCCACACAGGAATTGTTACATTTTCCACTAAGACTGCAGAAAACGAGGCATTCTACGGGAGACCTTCGCTGATTACATCCCTAATATCAGGAGTCTAATCTCCACTAATGAGTAATTAGAGACACAAATATAATGATAATTAGATTTACATAAACACAGTAATATTATATCTATCTATGTAACGGCCTCCTCTGTTCAGTTACAATTTGGCAAAATAAAAAGCGTCATCTCTGACCATTGTACGACTTGTGTCCTGCAGTCTCTCTGGTCAATGGAGACCAATTGCTCTGATGTCTCCCATACTCTGCACACAGAAAGCAGGGAAATACACTATAAATCTCTCCAGCAGCAAGTCATCTAGGATATTAGAGAAAAAGACTGACCTTTACTGATTAGAATAAAGCACTCGGGGTAAGATAGAAACTTACTTTTAGCTCCAGCAGTCTCTGCCTGTGCCTCTCTATCTTCTCTCTCACTTAGAATCATCAGCAGAATTACATAGGACTTTATAGAGAGGACTTTATAAAGCACTTGGGGTGAGCTAGAAACTTACTATTAGGCAAGCGGTATCTGCCTGTGCCTCTGTATCTCCATTGTCCCTTAGAATCCTCAGCAGGATTACATAGGACATTAGAGAAGAAGACCGAACTCAACTGATGAGAATAAAGCACTTGGGGTGAGATAGAAACCTACTATAAGCTCCAGAAGTCTTGGTCAGTGCCTCTGTTTCTCCTTTCTCACTTAGAATCATCAATAGAATCATATAAGACATTATAGACCTAAATTCATATAAATAATGCACTTGGGGTAAGATAGAAACTTACTATTAGCTCCAGTGGTATCTGCCTGTGCCCCCCTATCCCTATTCTCACTGAGAACCTTCAGATGGATCATATAGGACATTATAGAGAGGTACTTTTACTCATGCCAATAAAGCACTTGGGGTGAGATATTAACTAGAAAGAGCTCCTTCTCCTTCTATTCTCCCTCACTTCATCATCAGCATCGTATAAGACATTAGAGAAGAGCACAGACCTCTGCTGATGAGAACAAAGCACTTGGGGTGAGATAGAAACTTTGCTTCTGCCTCTCCTCTCTCAAAGCAGGATTATTTATGTAGGACATAATAGAGAAAGACTGAGCTGTACTCATGCAAATAAAGCACTTTGGGTGAGCTAGAAACTTACTATGTAGCTCCAGCAGCCCCTATGTGTGTGCCTTAAATTGATGGGACTCTGCCTCTGCTTCATCATTCACGGTCTAGGACAGTGTTGGAGATACCTGAGCAGTGTGCAACCTCTTTGATGTCTATAGCCTAAACCAATCGGACTACAACCTACAGTAACCTCCAAAATCTAATGCTTCCCGTGCGTTGTCACTAAGGCCACCCAACTAGCCGGATCACTGGGAATTTCCTATATCCTTCCATAGTCTTGGGTCCATAGGAAAGAGTAGAGTAGAGAGTGTCCCCTGCTCTGGAGGACTCACATGTTACATAGACTCCCATATATGTGACTGGTCACCGTGTAATACCACATTTCACCTGAAGGTGCTGCTGCAGGATATGTGTGAGGTCACACTGCACCTTCCTTCGTCGATCACCGCTGATCGATGGTGAATTCACCTTCCTGATCTGCTGATCACCGGAGGATTGAAGACCTCGAGTTATTTCTCATCTTATTCCAGAACACGGTGGATGAATGGGACAGGAAGCTGAACCTCTTCTCCCGCACCATGGAAGAATGGATGATGTGCCAGAGGAACTGGCTCTACCTGGAGCAAATCTTCCTGGCGTCCGACATCCAGAGGTAAAGACCATCCGATTCCTCGTAACCTCCGGGGTACAAGGTATATGCTCCATGGGAGGTCACTTGTTCCATCATAGAGATGGACCTGGCCACAACGTAGACAATGGAGATGTTCTCACTTCTACTTTCGGTGGTGCTGGAAGTGGTCCAGATCTTCTGAACATGAGGTCCAAATTGTTGGAGCGTTCAGATTCTGATGACCCGTATAATATCCGCCCTGTTATGTCTGTACTAGGCAGCTCCCGGCCGAAGCCAAACTTTTTGCCCAAGTGGACGCTTCATGGAAAGAGTTGATGAATCAGATCAAGGATAGACCCAACGCGCTCCGAGCAGCCACCACACCAGGTGTTCTGGAGGTTCTGCAGACCAACAATGGTCACCTGGAGAAGATACTCAAATGCCTGGAGGTAGGTGGGCGACTCCGCATCCAGCGGTTCTTGGTGACTTGTATGAGAGTTTTGGGGTTTGTGAGGGCGGCCGTAGGACCTAATGAAGAAAGACGAGGACACTTCCATTAGGATCCTCCCACCGGACACTTACGACTTTTCCATTTCCCCTTCCAGGACTTTTTAGAAATTAAACGAAGGGTTTTCCCAAGGTTCTACTTCCTCAGCAACAATGATCTCCTCTCTATACTGGCCGAAAGCAAGAACCCCAATAGTGTGCAGGTAAGTCACCCTTGAAAAAAACTGCAGCCAGTGTAATGTATCGTCTCTAGAGAGATGTGTAATCAAACCTTTGTGTATGTTGTTAGTAGCAGCAGGACTGTGATATATGGATATACATTACAGGATTGTACTGAGGGTGTATCCTCACACTGCTGTGCTCTGTGCTCTCTGCAGCCAGTGTTATGTATTGTCCCTGGAGAGATGTGTAATCGGACCTTTGTGTATGTTGTTAGTAGCAGCAGGACTGTGGTATATGGATTTATATTAAAGGATTGTATGGGGGGGGGGGTTATCCTCACACTGCTGTGCTTTGTGCTCTCTGCAGCCAGTGTTATGTATTGTCCCTGGAGAGATGTGTAATCGGACCTTTGTGTATGTTGTTAGTAGCAGCAGGACTGTGGTATATGGATTTATATTAAAGGATTGTATGGGGGGGGGGGGTTATCCTCACACTGCTGTGCTTTGTGCTCCCTGAAGCCAGTGTTGTGTATTGACCCTGGAGAGATGTGTAATCAGACCTTTGTGTATGTAGTCAGGAGCAGCAGGACTGTGATATTTGGAACTATATTCCAGGATTGTAGCTCCTCCATGTGCATGGGGGGGAGGGGGTGTATCCTCACACTGCTGTGCATTATGCACTTTGCAGTCAGTATTTGGTATTATCCTTGGAGAGAAGTGTAATCATATCTTTGTGTGTGTTGTTAGTAGCAGCAGAACAGTGAAATATGGATTTCCCTCCAGCGTTGTAGGCTCTCTGAGTGTTCTGGGGACATGTCCTCACACTTTTGTTCTCTTAGTTCTCTACCTAGAACCCCTCCATGGCCCCCCTCGTTTATGCTCTTTGTGAACACTGTTGTATTCGACCTCGAGCCTGTTTCACCTTTCACCCTAACTGAAGGGGAGGGTTAGGGCAAAGAGTACAGGGCACAGCAGTGTGAGGACAATCCAGAAATCTATATTTTACAGTCCTGCTGCTACTAACAACATGCACAAAGTTCTCATTGCACCTACATCCCATCTCTCCCGGACTGGTACCCGTCTTTACCAGAATCTGCTTGGAGATGATATAACTGTGACTCCTTATATACCGCAGCCGCACCTGGGGAAGTGTTTTGAGAACATCCAACATTTGGACATAAAACATCACGTGAACAGTTCCCCCGAGGTGGAGACGATTATATCTGCGGAAGGAGAGAGGATCTGCATGCCTAAGTATATTATCTAATTCTGCTTTAATTAACGAGAATTATTAGCCGGGAACATTGTGTAGCGTTTATAGTAAAAACAATGTGTCGCCTCCTGCAGGAACGTGCGGGTCAGGGGCTCCGTGGAGCAGTGGCTGGGAAACGTGGAGACCAGTATGTTCGACGTGGTAAAAAAGTGAGTGCTAACCTGGATACAGATCAATCTATAATCTCATTATATTATCTATTATAATCTCATTATCTATCTGTCGCTTTTGTATATTAATACAGTAGACATCCTGCCCAGACCACCATGACAGCTTCTTCCAGCCATAGTCTGCCTCGGCAGAGGTTCCTTGACTCCATTGCTCTTCATCTCTCTATAATCTCATTATCTATCTGTCGCCTACTTACATTAATACACTAGACTTAAAATCCCCTTTTTTCTCTTCCATCCTGCCCAGACCACCATGACCGCTTCTTCCAGCCATAGTTTGCCTCGGCAGAGGTTCCTTGACTCCATTGCTCTTCATCTATCTATAATCTCAATGGGGCAGATTTACTTACCCGGTCCGTTCGCGATCCAGCGGCGCGTTCTCTGCGCTGGATTCGGGTCCGGCCGGGATTCATCAGGGTAGTTCCTCTGCCGTCCACCAGGTGGCGCTGCTGCGCTGAAAAGCATCTGAACGCGCTGGAGTTCACCGGGCCGGACCAAGTGAAGGTAAGTGCGTCCCAAGCAACACATTTCTTTTTTTAAATGCGGCCGTTTTTCAGAATCCGTCGGGTTTTCGCTCGGCCACGCCCCCGATTTCCGTCGCGCGCAAGCCGGCGCCGATGCGACACAATCCGATCGCGTGTGCCAAAATCCCGGGGCAATACAGGGGAAATCGGCGCAAATCGGAAATATTCGGGCCCTTAGTAAATGACCCCCATTATCTATCTGTCGCCTACTTATACTAATACACTAGACTTAAAATCCCCTTTTTTCTCTTCCATCCTGCCCAGACCACCATGACCGCTTCTTCCAGCCATAGTTTGCCTCGG
Source organism: Engystomops pustulosus (assembly GCF_040894005.1). Classification (NCBI taxonomy): domain Eukaryota; kingdom Metazoa; phylum Chordata; class Amphibia; order Anura; family Leptodactylidae; genus Engystomops; species Engystomops pustulosus. The sequence continues at coordinate 11,630,274 of NC_092413.1, forward strand.
CAGAGGTCTCTTGACTGACTGCTGTTACTTCCCGCTTTCCGGCATCCCACTACTACCCCCTAGTTCTGTGCCTATTGTTGTCCATCAGACCCTGTTATTGTACCTCCGAAAGCCACCGTGACCCCCAAATACTAATAATACTGCATTAACAATTATAATGCCTCCTGTCTACCCCTTTAAAGGGCATCTACCACCAGGATGAAGGGCTGTATGCAAATGAGCCTGAGGGGCTCCAGGCTCCATAGGGGTTAATGGAGCCTGGAGCCCCTCAGGCTCATTTGCATACAGTCTTTCATCCTGGTGGTAGTTGCCCTTTAAAAGGGTAGACAGGAGGTATTATAATTGTGCAACTTGAAAGCCCCTTAAAAGGGATTGTCAGTATATGTTTCTAACATGTGACCGTTCATTTGAAATGATAAAATCTAAAAGATGGGGAATGGTGAGGCAGGGAACCTACAGCTTCTTGCTCTGCCATTTGGTTTTTACTGGATGTTTATATTCTGCAGCTACCACTAGAGGGAGCTCAGGAGCTGAGTGTGACCTGATGCATTATAGATCTCTGTGTATGCTGTAAACTCTAGTACTCCCCCTAGTGGTGGCTGCCGACAGTCAGAATTTTTCTTTTCATACAGGGGATTTATGATCTATCAGAAAAATTGAGCTTGGACCACAGTAAAGATATAATTGGGTAATAAAACAAAATTTTTAGCAACTTAATTCACCATTTAATTACAGGCTGGTGCGAGCCGGAGTGCTGGACTGGGGTCAGTCAGATTTTAAGAAATGGATCCACACCCACCCAGGACAGGTCATTCTTGTAGTGGTACGTATCTTATAGACAGCAGGACTGGTGAAACCCTGGAGACTGGAGCAGCTGAATGCAGAGAGCACTTTAGGGTAACTGACCGCCCCCAGGGCACTTTAGGCTAACTGACCGCCCTCAGAGCACTTTAGGGTAAATGGCCGCCCTCAGAGCACTTTAGGGTAAATGACCGTCCTCAGGGCACTTTAGGGTAAATGGCCGCCCTCAGAGCACTTTAGGGTAAATGACCGTCCTCAGGGCACTTTAGGGTAAATGGCCGCCCTCAGAGCACTTTAGGGTACATGACCGCTCCCAGGACACTTTAGGGTCAATGACTGCCCCCAGAGCACTTTAGGGTAAATGATCGCCCCCAGAGCACTTTAGGGTAAATGATCGCCCCCAGAGAACTTTAGGGTAAATGATCACCTTAGAGCACTTTAGGGTCAATGACTGCCCCAGGACACTTTAGGATCAATGACTGCCCCAGGAAACTTTAGGATCAATGACCGCCCCCAGGACACTTTAGGGTCAATGACCGCCCCCAGGACACTTTAGGGTCAATGACCGCCCCCAGGACACTTTAGGGTCAATGACCGCCCCCAGAGCACTTTAGGGTCAATGACCGCCCCCAGAGCACTCTAGGGTCAATGACCGCCCCCAGAGCACTCTAGGGTCAATGACCGCCCCCAGAGCACTCTAGGGTCAATGACCGCCCCCAGAGCACTCTAGGGTAAATGACCGCCCCCAGAGCACTCTAGGGTAAATGACCGCCCCCAGAGCACTCTAGGGTAAATGACCGCCCCCAGAGCACTCTAGGGTAAATGACCGCCCCCAGAGCACTCTAGGGTAAATGACCGCCCCCAGAGCACTCTAGGGTAAATGACCGCCCCCAGAGCACTCTAGGGTAAATGACCGCCCCCAGAGCACTCTAGGGTAAATGACCGCCCCCGGGGTACGTATCTGTTGCTTATATTAGATTCTATATATAAAAGATATTTTCCACCTTCCAGAAGTTTTCTCTCTTGGTTTCAGAGTCAGATCATGTTCAGTAAGGATTGTATCAAAGGTTTCTCCAGTGACGATCCAGAGAAGGAGCTGAGAAATGTCCTGTCCATCCTGGAGAGACGTCTGGGGGAGCTGGCGGAGCTGACAGTAGAGGTCTTCCTCCTCCACCAGAAGAGGACGCTGGAGGCTCTGCTCATCCTCTATGTGCACTGCAGAGACGTCCTGACCCAATTACTCAGGAACAAGGTGTTTACCGCTGAAGACTTTGAATGGACAAGGTAGGTCTCACCTCCACGTGTTCCAGTAACAGATTGGGGTTTTAAAGGTCACCCTACATCAACCCTTTCATGAAAGTGCACCCATAATTTGCTAAAAGAATAAGACAAGGAGGTAGTACTGTCTGTACCTATATCATTTACAGGAAGAGATGAGGAGGTAGTACTGTCTGTCCCTATATCATTTACAGGAAGAGACAAGGATGTAGGACGGTCTGTACCTATATCATTTACAGGAAGAAACAAGGAGGTAGTGCTATCTGTCCCTATATCATTTACAGGAAGAGACAAGGATGTAGTACGGTCTGTACCTATATCATTTACAGGAATAGAGAAGGAGGTAGTACTATCAGTGCCTATATCATTTACAGGAAGAGACAAGGAGGTAGTACTGTCTGTACCTATATAATTTACAGGAAGAAACAAGGATGTAGTACGGTCTGTACCTATATCATTTACAGAAAGAGACAAGAAGGTAGTACTATCTGTACCTATATCATTTACAGGAAGAGAGAAGGAGGTAGTACTGTCTGTATCTATATCATTTACAGGAAGAGAGACAAGGAGGTAGTACTATCTGTGCCTATATCATTTACAGGAAGAGACAAGGAGGTAGTGCTATCTGTACCTATATCATTTACATGAAGAGATAAGGAGGTAGTACTATCTGTACCAACATACTTTACAGGAAGAGACAAGGAGGTAGTACTGTCTGTACCTATATCATTTACAGGAAGAGACAAGGAGGTAGTACTATCTGTACCTATATCATTTACAGGAAGAGAGAAGGAGGTAGTACTATCAGTGCCTATATCATTTACAGGAAGAAACAAGGAGGTAGTGCTATCTGTCCCTATATCATTTACAGGAAGAGACAAGGATGTAGTACGGTCTGTACCTATATCATTTACAGGAAGAGAGAAGGAGGTAGTACTATCAGTGCCTATATCATTTACAGGAAGAGACAAGGAGGTAGTACTGTCTGTATCTATATCATTTACAGGAAGAGAGACAAGGAGGTAGTGCTATCTGTCCCTATATCATTTACAGGAAGAGACAAGGATGTAGTACGGTCTGTACCTATATCATTTACAGAAAGAGACAAGAAGGTAGTACTATCTGTACCTATATCATTTACAGGAAGAGAGAAGGAGGTAGTACTATCAGTGCCTATATCATTTACAGGAAGAGACAAGGAGGTAGTACTATCAGTGCCTATATCATTTACAGGAAGAGACAAGGAGGTAGTACTGTCTGCACCTATATCATTTACAGGAAGAGAGAAGGAGGTAGTACTATCAGTGCCTATATCATTTACAGGAAGAGAGAAGGAGGTAGTACTATCAGTGCCTATATCATTTACAGGAAGAGAAAAGGAGGTAGTACTATCTGTACCTATATCATTTACAGGAAGAGAAAAGGAGGTAGTACTATCTTTACCTACATACTTTACAGGAAGAGACGAGGAGGTAGTACTATATTTACCTATATCATTTACAGGAAGAGAAAAGGAGGTAGTACTATCTGTACCTATAGCATTTACAGGAAGAGATAAGGAGGTAGTACTATCTGTACCTACATACTTTACAGGAAGAGACAAGGAGGTAGTACTATCTGTACCTACATACTTTACAGGAAGAGACAAGGAGGTAGTACTGTCTCTACCTACAATTTTTACAGCTGGGTCAGGAGGGTAGTACTGTAGCACTACCTTTACCCACATAATGTACATGGAGAGACAGGTCGCACTGTCTGTGCCGTTGCAGTTGATCCCAGTCCCTCCGCTGTGTTGCAGGCAGCTCCGATATGAATGGAACCCCCAGAATAACTCCTGCTACGTGGTGCAGGCGGGAGCCTCCTTTATGTACGGCTATGAGTATCTGGGCTGCTCCTCTCGTCTGGTCATCACCCCCCTGACTGACCGCTGCTGGCTGACGCTGACCGGGGCTCTGGATCTACATCTAGGAGGATCCCCGGCTGGACCCGCCGGAACCGGGAAGACCGAAACTGTCAAGGATCTGGCCAAAGTAATCATCCAGATTATACAGGGAGATGAGGGGAGGGGTAAGAGTGCTGGGAGCCCGGGGTAATATACATGGTGCTGCCCCGTCCTACCAGAACCAGAACTTCCCTGACACCTCATCACCTTCTTGTATCTGGGTGTGTCATAACCAGTCATTATATTATATACTGATATGTTATATATTATTCCTACAGGCATTAGGAAAACAGTGTGTAGTGTTCAACTGCTCCGAAAGCCTGGACTACAAGGTGAGGAGAGCTGCACTCACTATTCTCCTGTCTACATACATGACATTACTTATCCTGTACTGATCCTGAGTTACATCCTGTATTATACTCCAGAGCTGCACTCACTATTCTCCTGTCTACATACGTGACATTACTTATCCTGTACTGATCCTGAGTTACATCCTGTATTATACTCCAGAGCTGCACTCACTATTCTGCTGCTGGTGCAGTCACTGTGTACATACATGACATTACTTATCCTGTACTGATCCTGAGTTACATCCTGTATTATACCCCAGAGCTGCACTCACTATTCTGCTGCTGGTGCAGTCACTGTGTACATACATGACATTACTTATCCTGTACTGATCCTGAGTTACATCCTGTATTATACTCCAGAGCTGCACTCACTATTCTGCTGGTGCAGTCACTGTGTACATACATGACATTACTTATCCTGTACTGATCCTGAGTTACATCCTGTATTATACTCCAGAGCTGCACTCACTATTCTGCTGCTGGTGCAGTCACTGTGTACATACATGACATTACTTATCCTGTACTGATCCTGAGTTACATCCTGTATTATACTCCAGAGCTGCACTCACTATTCTGCTGCTGGTGCAGTCACTGTGTACATACATGACATTACTTATCCTGTACTGATTCTGAGTTACATCCTGTATTATACTCCAGAGCTGCACTCACTATTCTGCTGCTGGTGCAGTCACTGTGTACATACATGACATTACTTATCCTGTACTGATCCTGAGTTACATCCTGTATTATACTCCAGAGCTGCACTCACTATTCTGCTGCTGGTGCAGTCACTGTGTACATACATGACATTACTTATCCTGTACTGATCCTGAGTTACATCCTGTATTGCAGATGATGGGGAAGTTTTTCTCTGGGATGGCGCAGTCTGGAGCCTGGTGTTGTTTCGATGAGTTTAATCGTATTGATATTGAGGTTCTGTCAGTAATCGCCTCTCAGATACACACCATCAAAACTGCGAAGGACAGCCAAGCCATAAGGTACAGTGCACATGTAATCCTATGGGAACAGGGGAGTCGGCTCCATTGTGAACATGAGGCCTTCTTTTCGGATTGCTGGTTTTGCTGCTCAAGACCAGAACCTATATACTTATACAGGCGGTCCCCTACTTACAGACAACCCATAGTTACGGACCCCTCTGCCCCCTGTGACCTCTGGTGAAGCTCTCTGGATGTTACTATAGTCCCAGACTGCAATGATCAGCTGTAAGGTGTCTGTAATGAAGCTTTATGGATAATCCTTGGTCCAATTACAGCAAAAATTGTGAAACTCCAATTGTCACTGGGACAAAAGAAAAAAATTTCGCTAGAACTTCAATTATAAAATATACAGTTTCGACTTACATACAAATTCAACTTAAGAACAAACCTCCGGACCCTATCTTGTACGTAACCCGGGGACTGCCTGTAGTTTGTAGTAGCTTAGGTTGCTTAGCAATCACAGAACTTCTTATCCAGGTGACCACCCGGATGGTTAACTGGAATCTTTAATCCCTGTATCTCACCTTCTAAAGATGTGAAATAAAGAGTGACCAAAAATGGTAAGATTTGAAAACCACAACTCCTTCTGCAAAAAACAAGCCCTCAGACATCAATACAAAGACAATGGGGCACATTTACTAAGGGTCCGCAGCCGCAAATCCGTCGGGTTTTTCCCGAATATTTCCGCTTTGCGCTGTATTTCACGGGATTGTGGCGCACGCGATCGATTTTTGGCGCCAACTTTCACGCAACAGAAATGGGGGGGCGTGGCCACCGGACAACCCGAAGGATTCGGAAAAACCGCGGAATTTAAAAAGCCATTTGTGTCGCAAGATCAAGCACTCACATACACCAGAAAAAAGCAGGTGAACTTCGGCGGACCTCGGCGCAGCAGCGACACCTGGTGAATATCGGTACACGGACCTTATTGAATCCCGGCAGAACCCGAATCAGCACCGGAGAACCCGCCGCTGGATCGCAACTGGACCGGGTAAGTAAATGTGCCCCAATGAGGCTGATTTACTTACTCGGTCCATTCGCGATCCAGCGGCGAGTTCTCTGTGGTGGATTCGGGTCCGGCCGGGATTTATTAAGGTAGTTCCTCCGCCGTCCACCAGGTGGCACTGCTGCGCTGAAGAGCATCGGAACGCACTGGAGTTCACCGAGCCGGGCTGAGTGAAGGTAAGCGCAAGCTCTGCGACAGATTTTTTGTTTTAAATGCGTGCATGCCAGCGCCGATGCGCCACAATCCGATCGCGTGCACCAAAATCCCGGGGCAATTCAGGGGAAATCGGCGCAAATCGGAAATATTCGGGTAACGCGTCGGGAAAACGCGAATTGGGCCCTTAGTAAATGACCCCCAATGTTACAGATTTGCGAGTGGGTTAAGAAGAAACAAATATCTCATTTTACGTGGGGAGGGGTTTTGCACAAAAGTTTTTTTTACTACAAAAAGATAAACTTTATTCTCTCGTCTTTGATGCCGTGGATTGAATACCGGCCACTGAAAACTACAGCTCATCCTACAACAAAACAAGTCTACATCAACAGGCTGCTGCCTGGATACAGACTGCGCTGTAGTCGTAGTCAGATCATTCGGGGGCTCCTCCCCTACATAACAATAGGGGGCACATGACAGAAAGTAGCCGCTGTTTTTTTTTTTTTTTTTTTTCTTCTATTTGCCCCCATTTTGTCCGGGTTTTGTGTGATTTTTCATCTTTTCGTGATGTATTTTTCAGGTTTATATTTGAGGGGCGAGAGATCCGTCTGAACGTGTCCTGCGGAGTCTTCATCACCATGAATCCCAGGTAGGTGCCGACACACGGAATACCAAATGTTCCTCCCCATAAATTATACATGTAGCGGGTAAACCATCTGCGATAACGAGTGTTGGGACCGCCCCCTGCCTCGGGTAACGAGACGCCGACGCTGCAATTTTGGGCTTTTTAACGACCTTCTTCATAGGAGTCTCGTGTCCGCAGCCGATCCCCGCGCGTGACTGATGTAGAAGACGCTACATAATAATAATGGAGGAATCTGCAGAGCATCGCGACACAATCTGCAGCTATTTATACCCTGCTCCGCTTCTGTAGGAAGTTTGAGAGTAGGTCAGCGCATCCCTCCCTCCCGCTCCGAAACTTTACTCCCGTGTATGAACCACAGACAATCCCATCCATCTGTAGGAACCGGAAAATAAAAAAAGAGGAAATTGTCCCTGCAGAGATGTGTAACCAGACCTGTGTGTATGGTGTTAGTAGCAGCAGGACTGTGATATATGGATTTATATTCCAGGATTGTACTGCGGGCATGTCCTCACACTGCTGTGCTCTCTGCAGCCAGTGTTATGTATTGTCCCTGGACAGATGTGTAATCAGACCTTTGTGCATATTGTTAGTAGCAGCAGGACTGTGATATATAGATTTATATTCCAGGATTGTACTGGGGGCGTGCCCTCACACTGCTGCGCTCTGTCATCTCTGCAGACATTGTCAGGTATTGTCCCTGGAGAGATGTGTATTCATACCTTTATGTATGTTATTAGTAGCAGCAGGACTGTGATATATGGATATAAAGCCCATAGTTTCTAAAAGTCTACTAGAGGTGAGTCCTCACACTGCTGTGTTCTGTGCTCTCTGCATTAAACTGTTCTACAACCCCTCCTCATATCAATAAATTCATTACATTTTCTGCAAGGTATTTTGGTTGTATAACCAGAGCTGTGTGTATGGTGTTAGTAGCAGCAGGACTGTGATCAATGGATTTATATTCCAGGATTGTACTGTGGTTGTGTCCTCTCACTGCTGTGCTCTCTGCGGTCAGTGTTATGTAATGTCTCTGGAGAGCTGTGTAACCAGACCTGTGTGTATGGTGTTAGTAGCAGCAGGACTGTGATCAATGGATTTATATTCCAGGATTGTACTGTGGTTGTGTCCTCTCACTGCTGTGCTCTCTGCAGTCAGTGTTATGTAATGTCTCTGGAGACCTGTGTAACCAGACCTGTGTGTATGGTGTTAGTAGCAGCAGGACTGTGATATATGGATTTATATTCCAAGATTGATTGTACTGTGGACATGTTCTCACACAACTGTGCTCTGTTCTCTCTGCAGTCAGTGTTAGGTATTGTGAGATGCATTGTCAGACCTTTGTGTATCTTTTAAGCAAAGCTACAATCCTGGAATATAAATCCATATATCACAGTCCTGCTGCTACAGTGTGATCAGGGCTTGACCTGTTGGGCATTGTCCCTGGAGAGTAGTGTAATCAGACCTTTTGTGTATGTTCTTGGTAGCAGCAGGAATGTGAAAAAAAAAATTATATTCCAGGATTGTACCACTACTGTGCTCTTAGCTCTGCTTTACGCCCCCCCCCCTGCTCCAGTGAGTGCTATAGTATACAACCAAAATACCTTGCAGAAAATGTAATGAATTTATTGATATGAGGAGGGGTTGTAGAACAGTTTAATGCAAATAACACAGAACACAGCAGTGTGAGGACTCACCTCTAGTAGACTTTTAGAAACTATGGGCTTTATATCCATATATCACAGTCCTGCTGCTACTAATAACATACATAAAGGTATGAATACACATCTCTCCAGGGACAATACCTGACAATGTCTGCAGAGATGACAGAGCGCAGCAGTGTGAGGGCACGCCCCCAGTACAATCCTGGAATATAAATTCATATATCACAGTCCTGCTGCTACTAACAATATGCACAAAGGTCTGATTACACATCTGTCCAGGAACAATACATAACACTGGCTGCAGAGAGCACAGAGCACAGCAGTGCGAGGTCTGATAACACGTCTCTCTAGGGACAATACATAACACTGGCTGCAGAGAGCACAGAGCACAGCAGTGTGAGGTATGATTAAACATCTCTCCAGGGACAATACATAACAGTGGCTGCACAGAGCACAGAACACAGCAGTGTGAGGTCTGATTACACATCTCTCCAGGGACAATACATAACACTGGCTGCAGAGAGCACAGGGCACAGCAGTGGGAGGTCTGATTACACATCTCTCCAGAGACACTATATAACACTGGCTGCAGATAGCACAGAGCACAGCAGTGTGAGGTCTGATTACACATCTCTCCAGGGACAGTACATAACACTGGCTGCAGAGAGCACAGAGCACAGCAGTGTGAGGTCTGATTACACATCTCTCCAGGAACATTACATAACACTGACTGCAGAGAGCACAGAGCACAGCAGTGTGAGGTCTGATTACACATCTCTCCAGGGACAATACATAACACTGGCTGCAGAGAGTACAGAGCACAGCAGTGTGAGGTCTGATTACACATCTCTCCAGGGACAATACATAACACTGGCTGCACAGAGCACAGAGCACAGCAGTGTGAGGTCTGATTACACATCTCTCCAGGGACAATACATAACACTGGCTGCAGAGAGCACAGAGCACAGCAGTGTGAGGTCTGATTACACATCTCTCCTGGGACAATACATAACACTGGCTGCAGAGAGCTCAGAGCACAGTAGTGTGAGGTCTGATTACACATCTCTCCAGAGACAATACATAACACTGGCTGCAGAGGGCACAGAGCACAGCAGTGTGAGGTCTGATTACACATCTCTCCAGGGACAATACATAACACTGGCTGCAGAGAGCACAGAGCACAGCAGTGTGAGGTCTGATTACACATCTCTCCAGGGACAATACATAACACTGGCTGCAGAGAGCACAGAGCACAGCAGTGTGAGGTCTGATTACACATCTCTCCAGGGACAATACAGAACACTGACTGCAGAGAGCACAGAGCACAGCAGTGTGAGGTCTGATTACACGTCTCTCTAGGGACAATACATAACACTGGATGCAGAGAGCACAGAGCACAGCAGTGTGAGGTCTGATTACACATCTCTCCAGGGACAATACAGAACACTGACTGCAGAGAGCACAGAGCACAGCAGTGTGAGGTCTGATTACACGTCTCTCTAGGGACAATACATAACACTGGCTGCAGAGAGCACAGAGCACAGCAGTGTGAGGTCTGATTACACGTCTCTCTAGGGACAATACAAAACACTGGCTGCAGAGAGCACAGAGCACAGCAGTGTGAGGATCCCACACTGCATTTTGAGAAGATACAATCCCAGACAATAAAAGATTCCCTGATTGTCTGGAGTAATGGATGGGAAAAACATCAGTGTCCCTGGTGTCTGGAGGTTAGATGTCAGTATCCCTGGTGGTCTGGGATTGTAACGGTTAAAGTGTAACATTTATAGGGATTTATTTGGGATTTTGTTTCCAGGTACAAGGGTCGGGTGGAGCTGCCAGACAATCTGAAATCTCTCTTTAGACCGGTGGCCATGATGGTCCCGGACTACCAGCTGATCGCCGAGATTATGCTCTTCTCCGAGGGATTCAAAACCGCGAAATCTCTGTCTGGGAAGTTAGTGAACCTCTATCAGCTGGCCAGCAAGCAGCTCTCCCAGCAGGTAACACACCGGGGGGTGGAGCAGGGGTTAACAAAATTCTACATTTTATGCTTAAAGGGTGTGTATTGTTCTTGCAGCCTCTCACTTTCTGACTGGGGGAGGAGCCACACATGACCGGTGGTCAGACTATCATAAATGGGTTGGCAACTGCAATTTCATCATAGAATTCCTTACATATATAATACAGAGATTATTAACCTGACCATCATTTTTCTATTGAGATATCTCTTTGAGGGCTTGTTTTTTGCATGACAAGTTTAATTTCCTGCCACCACTATTTTTCGGGGGGAAATATACTCTATTAAGACAAATTATAAAATTAATTTTTAAAAGGGGGAGCAACTACAATCTCATCATAGAGGGTGCGGCTATAACACTACTAAGGCAAATAAATAAGGTAACTAAAATTCTGCTTTTTTTTGGGTTGGTTTTTTGTGATTTTCATCCTGACGTATAAAAACTAAAAATTGCCTTCGAGTCCCCCATTTTACTTACAGTATCTTTCACTTTAAAAATGATATTTTGATTACTCCAATTTTTTTTTTTTTGCTGCTGCTGATCCTGTATGGGGACTTGTTTTTGGTGGGGTGAACTTAGGTTTTATTTGTATTTTTTTTTTTTTTTTATGGTAAACTTTTGTCACTTTTTTTATTCTTTTTATTTCATTAGCATTTTGTAAGAATATTTTTTTATGACATATCCCATAATCCTTCCCATGTGTGGGGTCCTGGAGACCAGGGTGGGCCCACAGAGTGCAGTGATACAAAATCCTGCAGACTTACTGTTAGAATTATATTTGGCTAGGGGAACCAGAAAGTAGTGGGACTCGTTCCTCTCTCTTCCTTCTCGTTTCGATTTTGCTCCGTCACCTCGTTAGATCTGAAATCTCAAGTGCTAGAAGGAGGGGTAAAAGCTAGACCTTGTATGGTGGCCCAGCAATGGGTCACATCACACCAAGGGGCGGAGTCAGGGGAACCCCCAAGTTTCCAACGATGGGAGCTGCCATCGCCACAGGCGGGATATTGAGGATCGGCGTACCCTGTTATATCCTTGAATCATGATTTCGGACCCCAAGCTCAGGTTTGGTGATGGCTTGTACTATTATCCCTATAATGAGTCCCCTCTATGTTCTCTAGAATCATTACGATTTTGGGATGAGAGCCATTAAGACGGTGCTGGTGGTCGCTGGCCAGAAGAAGCAGGACGTGGAATCCAGGTAACGACAGAATACAGAACGTCTCTGTTGGGCTGATACATTGCAGTTACAAAAACCTTCCTTTTATTAGTTTGGAATAAATCTTTAAATTCTGGCCATTTGCAGTCACCACTAGGGGGAGCTTGTGTAGCCGGGCTTTATAAATGCATGTAAATAAGTCTGTGAGCTCCCCCTAGTGGAGGCTGCAGACATCCAGAATATTGTCACATGACTCTGTCTTTTTATAACATGTAACAAACTAAATCTCTAAATTCTGGATGATTAACCCCTTATTAGCAACTGTAACAACAGCACAGAGACCCCCACCGACTTCCTTAGGTCTCCCAGCACTTTTCCGTCACTTCTCTTTTTCGGCGTTGCCTCCTCTACTTCCAGGTTATTTTCCTTTTACTTCTATGCGCTTGCAGGACGCGTCCTCGTTGGTATGAAATTCACACATTGAAGTGTATACACGTATCAGACCGGACGGAGGAGCCTCCCTGCAGTGTGTCTGAATAATCCAACATTGCCTGTAGCCACCATGAACTCTGTATATTACAAAGTGTTACCTCTGGCGCCCCCATGTGGTGTGGTAGCTGCAGCACAGCAGGATGAGACTTCTGATAGACTTCCATATATCTGCCAGCTTAGAGGATGATGACTCCACACAATTCTATAAAACAACCTCACACATGCCGGATTATATGTACATTTAGGGTCGATTTCTCACAGTAACGATAGGGGGCGCACAGCTGTTCACATCAATGTTTAAAGGCCAAATAACTTTTTAAAAAATCTTTATCATGATCAGAAGTAGTTTTTTTGTTACAGAGCTTACAAATCCTCGGCCATAGAGTTACATGATAAAATTCTGGAGTCTGGCAGCCACCACTAGGGGGAGCTCAGGAAGTTACTGAAGACAGATATTTATCATTTCTTGCATAGATTTCCCTTGTGGTGTCATTCACCACACAGTGGAGAGAGTCGGATAAAGTAAGAAGGAAGTGTCTCCATCCACTGCGTAGTGGCCATTGTAGGTACTGCAGGCTCAGTAGGTGGCGCTGTCATTCACCACACAGTGCAGAGAGTCGGATAAAGTAAGAAGGAAGTGTCTCCATCCACTGCGTAGTGGCCATTGAAGGTACTGCAGGCTCAGTAGGTGGCGCTGTCAGTCACCACACAGTGGAGAGAGTCGGATAAAGTAAGAAGGTGGTGTCTCCATCCACTGCGTAGTGGCCATTGTAGGTACTGCAGGCTCAGTAGGTGGCGCTGTCAGTCACCACACAGTGCAGAGAGTCAGATAAAGTAAGAAGGTGGTGTCTCCATCCACTGCGTAGTGGCCATTGTAGGTACTGCAGGCTCAGTAGGTGGCGCTGTCAGTCACCACACAGTGCAGAGAGTCGGATAAAGTAAGAAGGAAGTGTCTCCATCCACTGTGTAGTGGCCATTGTAGGTACTGCAGGCTCAGTAGGTGGCGCTGTCAGTCACCACACAGTGCAGAGAGTCAGATAAAGTAAGAAGGAAGTGTCTCCATCCACTGTGTAGTGGCCATTGTAGGTACTGCAGGCTCAGTAGGTGGCGCTGTCATTCACCACACAGTGCAGAGAGTCGGATAAAGTAAGAAGGTGGTGTCTCCATCCACTGTGTAGTGGCCATTGTAGGTACTGCAGGCTCAGTAGGTGGCGCTGTCATTCACCACACAGTGCAGAGAGTCGGATAAAGTAAGAAGGTGGTGTCTCCATCCACTGTGTAGTGGCCATTGTAGGTACTGCAGGCTCAGTAGGTGGCGCTGTCATTCACCACACAGTGCAGAGAGTCGGATAAAGTAAGAAGGTGGTGTCTCCATCCACTGCGTAGTGGCCATTGTAGGTACTGCAGGCTCAGTAGGTGGCGCTGTCAGTCACCACACAGTGGAGAGAGTCGGATAAAAATAAGAAGGAGGTGTCTCCATCCACTGTGTAGTGGCCATTGTAGGTACTGCAGGCTCAGTAGGTGGCGCTGTCATTCTTCTGGGTGAGAATGAATGTTCTTATATTTTTCCTATAATACTTTGGGAAACATTGCGCCCCCCCCCCCCCCTTCCCCACGATCACCTACCCCCCAAGACGGAAAGAGGGAGGTCCAAGATGGCGTCATGGAGCCATGTGACCAATGTCTGAGGATAATCGCTGCAGGTAGTTTTATTGTGGAGCAGTGGAGAGGACTTTGTCATGTAGCTAGAAGAACCAGTAATGAAAGGGTGTATAATAACGGCCGCTCCGCGCCGGCGCCGCAGGGTGTCATGGCGGTCTGCACACCTGATAATCCCATCAATAGCGCCGCCAGCAGAAACGCCGGGGCCCCGCTGTTCCAATGAGCCTAATGCTTTGTGATGCAGCTGAGCTGATGCTGCAATAAAACAGAAATTCGCCAGCAAAGCGAAATATTAATATGGATGTGCGGGAGCGCCGGCCCGGTTATAAATAGCATCCAAATCCGGAAAAATAAATTCAAGGATTAGCTAAGTGCGGAATATGCTGTGACATCCCGGACAGCGGAGCAGATCTGCTGTATGCGGGGACCATGAGTCCTGCCCAGATATCTGGAGAGTTGTATCTGATCCTTGGAAAGTTGAGTGATTACATCGCTGGTGATCAAAAACAGAACTGTAGAGGGTGCACCGGCTCCTGTTATACATAGATGTTGTTCTCCGAGTGACCCCCGGATGTTGGACCCCCCACCATTTATCATAATGAGGGTCAAATGTGTATTGAGCGGTGGTCATGTGTGACTGCAGTCCTAGTGAGCATGCTCGACCACCAATGCGTCCACATCCATGGGGCGGCTCTCCAGAAAGTCCCGTACAAGTAATTGAAGCTGTTTCCTATTGCTCCTCCCCCACCAGTGACACGTGTTGCCTCCTCCTCTTCTTTTCTCCACATCTTGGCAGCATCCTATGCACAATTTAGGATTATCTATATAACTAAATCTTCTTCTAGGCCTGATCTGGTCTCATCTCCTAATATGATGCTTGTGCAAGGCATTATGAGACATGTAGCCAGAGCTAGAAAGTAGACATCTACCTATGTGATACATGTGCAAGGCATTTTGGAACATGTAGCCATAGCCTAAAAGTACAACCTCCCTACATGATGCATGTGCAAGGCCTTATGTGACAAGTAGCCAGAGCTAGAAATTAGTTACCTCCCTACATGACACATGTGCAAGGCATTATGGGACATGTAGCCAGAGCCAGAAAGTAGACACCGGCCTAGGTGATACATGTATAAGGCATTATGTGACATGTAGCTAGAGCTAGAAAGTAGTCAACTCCCTACATGATGCATGTGCAAGGCATTATGGGACATGTAGCCATAGCCTAAAAGTACAAACTCCCTACATGATGCATAAGCAAGGCCTTATGGGAAATGTAGCCAGAGCCAGATAGAAGACCCATTTGCCAACGTGATACATGTGCGAGGCATAATGGGACATGTAGCCAGAGCCAGAAAGTAGACACCTCCCTACATGATGCATGTGCAAGGCATTATGGGACATGTAGCCATAGCCTAAAAGTACCACCTCCCTACATGATGCATGAGCAAGGCCTTATGGAAAATGTAGCCAGAACCAGACAGTAGACCCATTTGCCAACATGATACATGTGCAAGGCCTAATGGAAAATGTAGACAGAGCCAGAAAATAGACACCTCCCTATGTGATGCATGTGCAAGGCCTTATGGAACATGTAGCCAGAGCCAGAAATTGGACAAAACTGTATGATTTACATGTGGTATATGAGACATAAAATGATGGAGCTTTCCCTTTGATAATAACCTCCATAGTTTATTCCCTTATCTCATATTTCTGGTTGTTCTGTCTCACGATTGGATTACATTGTGATTCCTTTTATCATTCGCTATAATGGGGCGGGTTCTCGCGCCTCCTCGCCGTTCAGTAATGTTATTGTGCACCCTCATCTGATCTGCCCTAATGATGCGTCTCCTATAAATCAGGGAGAAGATCGCGAGCCTCTCCCCGGAGAGCGAAACACTCATCATAATCACAGCCCTAAAGGAAGCAAACCTGCCCAAATTTTTGGCTGAAGATGTGATACTTTTTGAAAATATCATGGCCGACCTGTTCCCGGGAGTCCGTCTCCAGAAAGCAAACACCGAACACTTAGAGGTACTGGGAGGCGCGTGATGTATGTGACGTGTGTAGATATTTACTACTTATAACATGTGAATGACGTGTTTGTAGCGTGTGTATCACATGTGAGGGGCGTGTACAGCATAGCTCTTCTACTGGATACAGGGCGCATGTAGGGAGCGTGTGCATGTAGGGAGCGTGTGCTGCTGTCTGTGTGTCCGCACCATCTTCCCAACAACCGATCTCCTGGTGATCCGAGGTATGTAACTTGCAAGCAGCGGGTGTGTAGCATGTATGTAACGTGTGAGCAGTAGGTGTGTAGTGTGCACGTAACGTGCGAGCAGTAGGCGTGTAGTGTGCATGTAACGTGCGAGCAGTGGGTGTGTAGCATGTATGTAATGTGCGAGCAGTGGGTGTGTAGTGTGCATGTAACGTGCGAGCAGTGGGTGTGTAGTGTGCATGTAACGTACGAGCAGTGGGTGTGTAGCATGTATGTAAAGTGCAAGCAGTGGGTGTGTAGCATGTATGTAACGTGCGAGCAGTGGGTGTGTAGCATGTATGTAAAGTGCGAGCAGTGGGTGTGTAGCATGTATGTAAAGTGCAAGCAGTGGGTGTGTAGCATGTATGTAACGTGCGAGCAGTGGGTGTGTAGCAAGTATGTAACGTGCGAGCAGTGGGTGTGTAGCAGGTATGTAACGTGCGAGCAGTGGGTGTGTAGCAGGTATGTAACGTGCGAGCAGTGGGTGTGTAGCAAGTATGTAACGTGCGAGCAGTGGGTGTGTAGCAAGTATGTAACGTGCGAGCAGTGGGTGTGTAGCAGGTATGTAACGTGCGAGCAGTGGGTGTGTAGCATGTATGTAACGTGCGAGCAGTGGGTGTGTAGCATGTATGTAACGTGCGAGCAGTGGGTGTGTAGCAGGTAACGTGCGAGCAGTGGGTGTGTAGCATGTATGTAACCTGCAAGCTGTGGTGTGTAGCATGTATGTAACGTGCGAGCAGTAGGTGTGTAGCATGGACATAATGTGCGAGCAGTAGGTGTGTAGCATGCACGTAACGTGCGAGCAGTAGGTGTGTAGCATGCACGTAACGTGCGAGCAGTAGGTGTGTAGCATGTATGTAACGTGCGAGCAGTAGGTGTGTAGCATGCACATAATGTGCGAGCAGTAGGTGTGTAGCATGCACATAATGTGCGAGCAGTAGGTGTGTAGCATGCACGTAACATGCGAGCAGTAGGTGTGTAGCATGCACGTAACATGCGAGCAGTAGGTGTGTAGCATGCACGTAACGTGCGAGCAGTGGGTGTGTAGCATGCACATAATGTGCGAGCAGTAGGTGTGTAGCATGCACGTAACATGCGAGCAGTAGGTGTGTAGCATGCACGTAACATGCGAGCAGTAGGTGTGTAGCATGCACGTAACGTGCGAGCAGTAGGTGTGTAGCATGCACGTAACATGCGAGCAGTAGGTGTGTAGCATGCACGTAACGTGCGAGCAGTAGGTGTGTAGCATGCACGTAACGTGCGAGCAGTAGGTGTGTAGCATGCACGTAACGTGCGAGCAGCAGGTTTGTGGCAGAATGACCTGGTAGTAGTACATGTAGTGTCTGCCCCCGATGTGTGGAGTTGTCCCACCTACTATTGGTTGATGGTTTCTCCCGTTTGTCTCCGTTGCTCCCCTGTAGCGGTCACGCGCTGTCGCTCCTGTTCCCTCCTTTCACACCTGACCTTTACTTTTTGCCAAAAATCTTCTCTACAAATAGAATCATTTCTGCCACTTTCTCTATTTTTAGGTTTTGCCCAATATTTCCAGATCCACATAAAAATCTCTAATCTCCCCGTGTATCTTGTGGCTGCATCTGCCGTTCCCCGTTACTTCACATGCCGCTAATTGCTTCTCCGGCCTCATTTATTGTGGACACTTACCAGACTTTCCACTACTTACCTCTCTGTCTTGTAGAAAGCCGTCTCGGCAGCCGTCAGTGAGTTGTCTCTGCAGCCCTGGGAGAGTCAGACGGAGAAGGTCGTCCAGTTCTATCACCAGATTGTGGTAGGTCTGTGCCCAAGATACCCAGGGGGAGGGTCATTAGGAGGCGTCCGCTGTCCAAAATAGCAAAGAATTGAGACTTAATTTGAGACCTCTGCTTGCTGTAATGATGTGGACACTCATCCGAGAGAGTAACTCTGTACATTTCTACAAATATATCCAGTCTAGACAATGCTCTGTGAGCTAAACAGCCTGGACCCCAGACTGATACAATGTACTAGCAGAGAGATCTCTGCAGCTACTGATGTTTAGCTCACAGAGCATTGTATAGACTGGATACAGTTATATCCACAGGTAGGAACAATTGAGAACTAGAGAGAATTGTATCCAGTGTAGACAATGCTCTGTGAGCTAAACATTCTGGACTCCAGACTGATACATTGTAGTAAACCAGCAAAGTGATCTCTGCAGCTACTGATGTGTTTAGCTCACAGAGCATTGTCTATACTGGATACAGTTATATCCACAATATGCAAACCCTTTACATCAGCTGAGAAGTAGAGACCATTGTATCCCATCTAGACAATGCTCTGTGAGCTAAACACATCACAGAGCATTGTCTAGACTGGGTACAATTATACCCACCATCTGCAAACCCTGTACATAGTTAACCCAGGCCTAAGCTGAGTAGTTGTTACAATTGTATGCAGTCTAGAAAATGCTCAGTGAGCTTAATAGCCAGGACTCCAGACTGATACATTGTAGCAAACCAGCAGAGAGATCTGTGCAGCTTGTACTGATGTGTTTAGTACACAGAGCATTGTCTATACTGGATACAATTATTTACACCATTTGCAAAATGGTCTAGATAGATCATCCAGTCTAGATAGACAATGCTCTGTGAGATAAACACATCAGTACAAGCCAGATCTCACTGCTAATTTGCTACAATGTATCAGTTTAGAGTGCACATTGTTTAGCTCACGGAGCATTGCCTAGACAGGATACATTGATAACTACAGGCTGCAGTAACCCTGAACATAGAGTCCTGCTCTTAGCTGTATCCAATCTAGACTATGCTCTGTGAGCTAAACACATCAGTACAAGCCGCACAGAGAGTCCTGCTCTAAGTTGTATTGATTTAGTCAATGCTCTGTGAGCTAAACAACACAGACTCCAGACTGATACATTGTAACAAACGATCAGCAATATCTGTGCAGCTGCTGCTGATGTATTTAGCTCACCGAGCATTGTCTAGACTGGATTTATTTATACATGTTGGATTTTGCAGGTATTTAGGAGCCCAAATCGTCCCAAAATCCCTTAAATAATCTCCATTCTGTAGCCAAACCTTTCATGTGCTGCTGAAATAAGCGTCCCCAGGGGTCTCCCATTGAATCACATGCAGACGTTGCAGCAGCGCGGCCTGTGCTGCCCCCTACACTCAGCTACCGGTATTGCATCTTCCTGTGATCTGGGGGTTTATATTGGATTTTTTAGGTTGTTGGTTCCATATTAGATGCTTTTAGCATTTTGGATATTTCCAGTGTCTAATAAAGTTTTGCTGTTTGAATGGATTTCAGGCTCGTCATGGGGTGATGCTGGTCGGCCCCACGGGAGGAGGGAAGACGACGGTGCGGAGAATCCTGGAGAAAGCTTTGACGCATTTCCCTCCGACCAGAAGTAGTTTCATCCCGGTAAATCAGATTTTAATTTTTTTTTTTCCTTAAAAATTTTTTAGAAAAAGGATTACATGAGGGGGCACTGCTATGGGGCAGCGCAGCTAGAACCGCTGTGGAATCGCATTAGATCGCTGCTTTCCTCCATAAACAGCGCCACTCCTGACCATGGTCTGTGCTGGTATTGCAGCTCAGCCATACAGAGATGAATGAAGCTAAGCTGCAATACCACGCACTACCTGAGGTCAGTGGTGGCGCTGTCTATGGAAGAAAGCAGCCATGTTTTTCAATCTCTGGACAACCCCTTTAAAGTTTTACTAGGGGGTGGTACAGTCTGACTATATACTCATTATATACTCAGTATATATAAGGTTGTGTAGCTGTTGCTATATACCAATATATCTGCTCTGAAGACCCTGACAAGGAAGCGGAAGGTGGAGACCTTCACCATAAACCCCAAATGTGTGACCCTGGGGGAGCTGTACGGAGAAATCAACCCCAACACCATGGAGTGGTCGGACGGTCTCCTGGCCTCCGCTGTACGGACCTTCACCCAGCAGTCAGCGAGCGGAGAAATGACCCCCCCACAGGTGACTATATACTATATACTGCCATATATACAGCCCCCGGACATCCCCTGTATCATCTGCTGAATCTACTCCTGTTTATATGTATCACCTCATCCAGGAACCACAGAATATAGAACAACTCCATAGGACAGCGAGTGACCCCTATACCCAAGACGCGTCATCACCATCTAAAGGTAAGAGTTACATCCTGTATTATACCCCAGAGCTGCACTCACTATTCTGCTGCTGGTGCAGTCACTGTGTACATACATGACATTACTTATCCTGTACTGATCCTGAGTTACATCCTGTATTATACTCCAGAGCTGCACTCACTATTCTGCTGCTGGTGCAGTCACTGTGTACATACATGACATTACTTATCCTGTACTGATCCTGAGTTACATCCTGTATTATACTCCAGAGCTGCACTCACTATTCTGCTGCTGGTGCAGTCACTGTGTACATACATGACATTACTTATCCTGTACTGATCCTGAGTTACATCCTGTATTATACCCCAGAGCTGCATTCACTATTCTGCTGCTGGTGCAGTCACTGTGTACATACATGACATTACTTATCCTGTACTGATCCTGAGTTACATCCTGTATTATACCCCAGAGCTGCACTCACTATTCTGCTGCTGGTGCAGTCACTGGGTACATACATGACATTACTTATCCTGTACTGATCCTGAGTTACATCCTGTATTATACCCCAGAGCTGCACTCACTATTCTGCTGCTGGTGCAGTCACTGTGTACATACATGACATTACTTATCCTGTACTGATCCTGAGTTACATCCTGTATTATACCCCAGAGCTGCATTCACTATTCTGCTGCTGGTGCAGTCACTGTGTACATACATGACATTACTTATCCTGTACTGATCCTGAGTTACATCCTGTATTATACTCCAGAGCTGCACTCACTATTCTGCTGCTGGTGCAGTCACTGTGTACATACATGACATTACTTATCCTGTACTGATCCTGAGTTACATCCTGTATTATACCCCAGAGCTGCACTCACTATTCTGCTGCTGGTGCAGTCACTGTGTACATACATGACATTACTTATCCTCTACTGATCCTGAGTTACATCCTGTATTATACCCCAGAGCTGCACTCACTATTCTGCTGCTGGTGCAGTCACTGTGTACATACATGACATTACTTATCCTGTACTGATCCTGAGTTACATCCTGTATTATACCCCAGAGCTGCATTCACTATTCTGCTGCTGGTGCAGTCACTGTGTACATACATGACATTACTTATCCTGTACTGATCCTGAGTTACATCCTGTATTATACCCCAGAGCTGCACTCACTATTCTGCTGCTGGTGCAGTCACTGGGTACATACATGACATTACTTATCCTGTACTGATCCTGAGTTACATCCTGTATTATACCCCAGAGCTGCACTCACTATTCTGCTGCTGGTGCAGTCACTGTGTACATACATGACATTACTTATCCTGTACTGATCCTGAGTTACATCCTGTATTATACCCCAGAGCTGCATTCACTATTCTGCTGCTGGTGCAGTCACTGTGTACATACATGACATTACTTATCCTGTACTGATCCTGAGTTACATCCTGTATTATACTCCAGAGCTGCACTCACTATTCTGCTGCTGGTGCAGTCACTGTGTACATACATGACATTACTTATCCTGTACTGATCCTGAGTTACATCCTGTATTATACCCCAGAGCTGCACTCACTATTCTGCTGCTGGTGCAGTCACTGTGTACATACATGACATTACTTATCCTCTACTGATCCTGAGTTACATCCTGTATTATACCCCAGAGCTGCACTCACTATTCTGCTGCTGGTGCAGTCACTGTGTACATACATGACATTACTTATCCTGTACTGATCCTGAGTTACATCCTGTATTATACCCCAGAGCTGCACTCACTATTCTGCTGCTGGTGCAGTCACTGTGTACATACCTGACATTACTTATCCTGTACTGATCCTGAGTTACATCCTGTATTATACCCCAGAGCTACACTCACTATTCTGCTGCTGGTGCAGTCACTGTGCACATACATGACATTACTTATCCTGTACTGATCCTGAGTTACATCCTGTATTATACCCCCAGAGCTGCAGTCACTATTCTGCTGCTGGTGCAATCACTGTGTACATACATGACATTACTTATCCTCTACTGATCCTGAGTTACATCCTGTATTATACCCCAGAGCTGCACTCACTATTCTGCTGCTGGTGCAGTCACTGTGTACATACATGACATTACTTATCCTGTACTGATCCTGAGTTACATCCTGTATTATACCCCAGAGCTGCACTCACTATTCTGCTGCTGGTGCAGTCACTGTGTACACACATGACATTACTTATCCTGTACTGATCCTGAGTTACATCCTGTATTATACTCCAGAGCTGCACTCACTATTCTGCTGCTGGTGCAGTCACTGTGGACATACATGACATTACTTATCCTGTACTGATCCTGAGTTACATCCTGTATTATACTCCAGAGCTGCACTCACTATTCTGCTGCTGGTGCAGTCACTGTGTACATACATGACATTACTTATCTTGTACTGATCCTGAGTTACATCCTGTATTATACCCCCGAGCTGCACTCACTATTCTGCTGCTGGTGCAGTCACTGTGTACATACATGACATTAATTATCCTGTACTGATCCTGAGTTACATCCTGTATTATACTCCAGAGCTGCACTCACTATTCTGCTGATGGTGCAGTCACTGTGTACATACATGACATTACTTATCCTGTACTGATCCTGAGTTACATCCTGTATTATACCCCCGAGCTGCACTCACTATTCTGCTGCTGGTACAGTCACTGTGTACATACATGACATTACTTATCTTGTACTGATCCTGAGTTACATCCTGTATTATACCCCCGAGCTGCACTCACTATTCTGCTACTGGTGCAGTCACTGTGTACATACATGACATTAATTATCCTGTACTGATCCTGAGTTACATCCTGTATTATACTCCAGAGCTGCACTCACTATTCTGCTGATGGTGCAGTCACTGTGTACATACATGACATTACTTATCCTGTACTGATCCTGAGTTACATCCTGTATTATACCCCCGAGCTGCACTCACTATTCTGCTGCTGGTGCAGTCACTGTGTACATACATGACATTAATTATCTTGTACTGATCCTGAGTTACATCCTGTATTATACCCCAGAGCTGCAGTCACTATTCTGCTGCTGGTGCAGTCACTGTGTACATACATGACATTACTTATCCTGTACTGATCCGGAGTTACATCCTATGTTATACCCCAGAGCTGCACTCACTATTCTGCTGCTGGTGCAGTCACTGTGTACATACATGACATTACTTATCCTGTACTGATCCTGAGTTACATCCTGTATTATACTCCTGAGATGCACTCACTATTCTGCTGCTGGTGCAGTCACTGTGTACATACATGACATTACTTATCCTGTACTGATCCTGAGTTACATCCTGTATTATACCCCAGAGCTGCACTCACTATTCTGCTGCTGGTGCAGTCACTGTGTACACACATGACATTACTTATCCTGTACTGATCCTGAGTTACATCCTGTATTATACTCCAGAGCTGCACTCACTATTCTGCTGCTGGTGCAGTCACTGTGGACATACATGACATTACTTATCCTGTACTGATCCTGAGTTACATCCTGTATTATACTCCAGAGCTGCACTCACTATTCTGCTGCTGGTGCAGTCACTGTGTACATACATGACATTACTTATCTTGTACTGATCCTGAGTTACATCCTGTATTATACCCCCGAGCTGCACTCACTATTCTGCTGCTGGTGCAGTCACTGTGTACATACATGACATTAATTATCCTGTACTGATCCTGAGTTACATCCTGTATTATACTCCAGAGCTGCACTCACTATTCTGCTGATGGTGCAGTCACTGTGTACATACATGACATTACTTATCCTGTACTGATCCTGAGTTACATCCTGTATTATACCCCCGAGCTGCACTCACTATTCTGCTGCTGGTACAGTCACTGTGTACATACATGACATTACTTATCTTGTACTGATCCTGAGTTACATCCTGTATTATACCCCCGAGCTGCACTCACTATTCTGCTGCTGGTGCAGTCACTGTGTACATACATGACATTAATTATCCTGTACTGATCCTGAGTTACATCCTGTATTATACTCCAGAGCTGCACTCACTATTCTGCTGATGGTGCAGTCACTGTGTACATACATGACATTACTTATCCTGTACTGGTCCTGAGTTACATCCTGTATTATACCCCCGAGCTGCACTCACTATTCTGCTGCTGGTGCAGTCACTGTGTACATACATGACATTAATTATCTTGTACTGATCCTGAGTTACATCCTGTATTATACCCCAGAGCTGCAGTCACTATTCTGCTGCTGGTGCAGTCACTGTGTACATACATGACATTACTTATCCTGTACTGATCCGGAGTTACATCCTATGTTATACCCCAGAGCTGCACTCACTATTCTGCTGCTGGTGCAGTCACTGTGTACATACATGACATTACTTATCCTGTACTGATCCTGAGTTACATCCTGTATTATACTCCTGAGATGCACTCACTATTCTGCTGCTGGTGCAGTCACTGTGTACATACATGACATTACTTATCCTGTACTGATCGTGAGTTACATCCTGTATTATACCCCAGAGCTGCACTCACTATTCTGCTGCTGCTGGTGCAGTCACTGTGTACATACATGACATTACTTATCCTGTACTGATCCTGAGTTACATCCTGTATTATACCCCCGAGCTGCACTCACTATTCTGCTGCTGGTGCAGTCACTGTGTACATACATGACATTACTTATCCTGTACTGATCCTGAGTTACATCCTGTATTATACTCCAGAGATGCACTCACTATTCTGCTGCTGGTGCAGTCACTGTGTACATACATGACATTACTTATCCTGTACTGATCCTGAGTTACATCCTGTATTATACCCCAGAGCTGCACTCACTATTCTGCTGCTGGTGCAGTCACTGTGTACATACATGACATTACTTATCCTGTACTGATCCTGAGTTACATCCTGTATTATACTCCAGAGCTGCACTCACTATTCTGCTGCTGGTGCAGTCACTGTGTACATACATGACTATACTTATCCTGTACTGATCCTGAGTTACATCCTGTATTATACCCCAGAGCTGCACTCACTATTCTGCTGCTGGTGCAGTCACTGTGTACATACATGACATTACTTATCCTGTACTGATACTGAGTTACATCCTGTATTATACCCCAGAGCTGCACTCACTATTCTGCTGCTGGTGCAGTCACTGTGTACATACATGACATTACTTATCCTGTACTGATCCTGAGTTACATCCTGTATTATACTCCAGAGCTGCACTCACTATTCTGCTGCTGCTGCAGTCACTGTGTACATACATGACATTACTTATCCTGTACTGATCCTGAGTTACATCCTGTATTATACCCCAGAGCTGCACTCACTATTCTGCTGCTGCTGCAGTCACTGTGTACATACATGACATTACTTATCCTGTACTGATCCTGAGTTACATCCTGTATTATACTCCAGAGCTGCACTCACTATTCTGCTGCTGGTGTAGTCACTGTGTACATACATGACATTACTTATCCTGTACTGATCCTGAGTTACATCCTGTATTATACCCCAGAGCTGCACTCACTATTCTGCTGCTGGTGCAGTCACTGTGTACATACATGACATTACTTATCCTGTACTGATCCTGAGTTACATCCTGTATTATACTCCAGAGCTGCACTCACTATTCTGCTGCTGGTGCAGTCACTGTGTACATACATGACATTACTTATCCTGTACTGATCCTGAGTTACATCCTGTATTATACTCCACAGCTGCACTCACTATTCTGCTGCTGGTGCAGTCACTGTGTACATACATGACATTACTTATCCTGTACTGATCCTGAGTTACATCCTGTATTATACCCCAGAGCTGCACTCACTATTCTGCTGCTGGGGCAGTCACTGTGTACATACATGACATTACTTATCCTGTACTGATCCTGAGTTACATCCTGTATTATACTCCGGAGCTGCACTCACTATTCTGCTGCTGGTGCAGTCACTGTGTACATACATGACATTACTTATCCTGTACTGATCCTGAGTTACATCCTGTATTATACTCCACAGCTGCGCTCACTTACATGCCTTCCATTATATTTTTTAGGTGACCCGGATTGGTACTGGATAATCCTGGATGGTCCGGTTGACACATTATGGGTAGAGAATCTCAACACGGTTCTGGACGACACACGGACTCTGTGTTTGGCCAACAGTGAAAGGATCCGTCTCCCGCAGGGGATGAGGATGATCTTTGAGGTGGATAGTCTGGCCCAAGCAAGTCCTGCAACTGTCAGCCGCTGCGCCATGGTCTATATGGTAAGATTATTTTTCGGAATAGGAGGAGAATAAAATTAGCTAAAATCTTTGTGATAATTAGAATCTCTCCTTGTAGGATCCGGTGGATCTCGGATGGCGACCCTTTGCCAAGACTTGGCTGAAGCGAATCTCTGCCAGGGTCCCGACACTCGGGGTCCAGTATCTGAGCACATTGCTGGACAAGAGCGTGGACGAGGGAGTCAGATTCATCCGGAAGCGTAAAGATTCCTTGGCCTTCCCCGTCCAGGACCTGGTGCTGGTGATGAACCTGTGCAAAATCCTGGAGGCGTTCATCGAATTCATGAGTGGAAATGGAGGCTTTGGGCAGAGTAAGGGGAGATCTGTGACCTGTGTGTGAGGTCCTCGCCACACAACCTCATGCATGTGTCTCACTTCTCTGGCTACACGTCATTACCAGTCAGTCTCCTTCCCCCTCAAGCAGTTTTAGAGAAACTATTAAATCCCTCCATCTCCTTCCCCAAATCTGTGAATATATTCCTGATATAATTCCATAGTAAGTCTCCTTCCCCCTCTGGCAGCTGTCATTGTAGTATTTCAGCACGTACCATAGTTGGCTTCCTTTCCCCCCTGGCAGCTATACAAATCATTATGTTCTAGCATAACTCTCCTTACCCCTCTAGCATTTGTATTTATAGTCACCAGTGAGTTCCTTTATCAGTTTTCTTCTCCCTCTGGCAGCTATAAATTTGTTAGGTTTAGTCAGTTTTCAATGAAGTATTGTGGTCACCATGTGCAGATATTTGGAAAGAATGATATAATACTGGATATTTGGAAATTCCCAGTCAGTCTCCTCCCCCTTCTATCAGCTATATGTATATATATCTTCCACAGTAAATTACCGGTCTCTCCTCTCCCCCCCAGCAGCCATCAATATAGTTCCCAGTCAGTCTCCTCCCCATCTATCAGCTATAAATATATCTTCCCCAGTAAGTTACCGGTCTCCTTCCCCCCAGCAGTCATTAATATAGTCCCCACTAAATGTT
The DNA here is from genome assembly GCF_040894005.1 of Engystomops pustulosus. Taxonomy (NCBI): domain Eukaryota; kingdom Metazoa; phylum Chordata; class Amphibia; order Anura; family Leptodactylidae; genus Engystomops; species Engystomops pustulosus. Next base: position 11,658,151 of record NC_092413.1, read on the forward strand.
CAGTCAGTCTCCTTCCCCTTCTGACAGGTCTGCTTTGGGTCGATGTCTTGCCCTCCCCCGTTGCCATATTGTGTTACTACGTTCTGCACATTTTTCATGATTATTCTTGATCTATTTTCTTCCCAGCAATGAACGACCTGAATGAGAAAATTCCATCTGCAACACAGAACCGGGATGTACAATCTGCATCCGAGTCCAGAAGGTCGTACACCCCGAGCCTGACTGACAGCCTGAGGAGAAGGTCAGCATTGTGATCAGCGGCTCCAGTTATTGGGGGTCATTTACTAAGGGCCCGAATCGCGTTTTCCCGACGTGTTACACGAATATTTCCGTTTTGCGCCGATTTCCCCTGAATTGCCACAGGATTTTGGCGCACGCGATCGGATTTTGGCGCATCAGCACTGGCATGCGACAGAAATCGGGGGGCGTGGCCGAACGAAAACCCGACGGATTCAGAAAAACCGCCGCATTTAAAAAAAAAAAAAAAATGTGTTGCGAAACTTGCACTTACCTTCAGCAGGTATAGGCCGGTGTATTTCAGGGCATTCCAGCGCGCCTCCGGGGAACTTCAGCGCAGCAGCGCCACCTGGTGGACGGCGGAGGAAGACCCGAATCCACTGCAGAGAATGCGCCGCTGGATTGCGAATGGGCCGGGTAAGTAAATCTGCCCCATTGTGTCTATGAGGGAATAGTAGGGTGATCAGTCCTTCTGGGTCCACATTGGGGCACATTTACTTACCCGGTCCAGTCGCGATCCACCGGCGCATTCTCCGACGCTGATTCGGGTCTGCCGGGATTCATTAAGGCCGTGAGCCCGATATCCACCAGGTGTCGCTGCTGCCCCGAGGTCCGCCAGAGTTCACCATCTTCTTCTCGGTGCAGGTAAGTGCTGATCTTGCGACACAAACTCTTTTTTTAAATTCCGCATTTTTTCCGAATCCGTCGGGTTGTCGGACGGCCACGCCCCCCAATTTCTGTCGCTTGAATGCCGGCGCCGCTGCGCCACAATCCAATAATGTGCGCCAAAACCGCGGGTCAATTCGGCGCAAATCGGAAATCGTCGGGAAACCCAACGAAACTGCGCAATTCGGACCCTTAGTAAATGACCCCCATTATTTAGTAATGACCCCCACTCCGGGACATAACATTGATAAGTCTGGAAGAAGGCCACACCCCCTGAATGACGTCAGATGTTTTTTTCCTGCCATTTTAAAGATCTCTGCTTGCTGTCTGTGAGTGAAAATCTTTGGTAACCAAATGTATTTATAGGGAAGAACAGAAGTGGTTCTTGGAGAAGCATCCGGAGAAGCTGCTCCCGTTGCTGGGGAAGTTGTACATCTTCGCTTTTACATGGGCATTTGGAGGTGTTTTAACCCGAGAAGATGAAAATGAAGGAGACTCCCTCATCGGGGTGAAGGCCAGGGATGAATCCTTGGTGAATATCACCTATGACTTCAATAACTTTGTCCACGACCTGTTTGAAGGAGAACAAGTCAACGGTAATAAAATCCTCGAGACAATGCCACACCTGACTACGACTACAACTGCTCCGCCCACTTCCTCCTCTCACATCCTCCGTTCCCTCTATTTTCCAGGAGTGCAGATTCCCCTCGGAGAGAATTCGGTCTTCAGTTATTTTGTCGATCTCCAAACCGGGAATTTTGTGACTTGGGAGAGTTTAGTTCCGTCCACCGAATCCGTAATCCTGAAAGGTAAAAGGTTATTCTGCAGATTATTTTAAGGATGTGAATATTTGTAAAATATCAGATGTTTATGGACTAATGGGAACTGGAGCCGAAGAGTCTCCGACCCTGGGCTAAGCTCAGCACCAGGTAGGTACCTCCATAATAGCAGTTTAGATACATTCCCCATGTTCAAGGGGGACATTGTGCATTTCTATGGAGTGGGGAGGGGTCTCCCCTTCTCCTTTCCATCACGCCGGTCATATGCCCACCTGGCTCCGGCCCAGTGGACATACGTTCATGTAAATGCAGCCATAGAGCTACATTTTCCTTCACAGCTTCCTATATATATGGGAAGAGATTGTATAGAATAAGCTGTAAAGAGGAAGATCAGGAGCTGAGGCAGAGTCTGCAGGAGGAGGGAGGGGGAATCACACCAACATCAACGTGGCAGAATATGCAGGGGAGGGGGAGAGGTCACACAGTCTGTGCAGAGAGGAGAAAACATGGGGGAAGATCTGCAGGGGAAGAGGCAGAGATCACACAGTCTTTGAAATGAGGGACAAACATAAAATAACATCACAGTCTGTGTAGAGAGGAGAGCACAGGGGGAGATAACAGTCTGTAGAGAGGAGAGCACAGGGGGAGATCACAGTCTGTGTAGAGAGGTGAGCACAGGGGGAGATCACAGTCTGTGTAGGGAGGAGAGCACAGGGGGAGATAACAGTCTGTGTAGGGAGGAGAGCACAGGGGGAGATCACAATCTGTCTAGAGAGGAGGGCACAGGGGGGGATCAGAGTCTGTGTAGAGAGGAGGGCACAGGGGGGGATCACAGTCTGTGTAGAGAGGAGAGCACAGGGATAGATAACAGTCTGTGTAGGGATGAGAGCACAGGGGGAGATCACAGTCTGTGTAGGGAGGAGAGCACAGGGGGAGATCACAGTGTGTAGGGAGGAGAGCACAGGGGGAGATCACAGTCTGTGTAGAGAGGAGAGCACGGGGAGATCGCAGTCTGTGTAGAGAGGAGAGCACAGGGGGAGATAACAGTCTGATCTCCCCCTGTGCTCTCATCCCTACACAGACTGTTATCTCCCCCTGTGCTCTCCTTTCTACACAGACTGCGATCTCCCCCTGTGCTCTCCTCTCTACACAGACTTTAATCTCCCCCTGTGCTCTAATCCCTACACAGACACTGATCTCCCCCTGTGCTCTCATCCCTAAACAGTGTCTGTGTAGGGATTAGAGCACAGAGGGAGATTAAAGTCTGTGTAGAGAGGAGAGCACAGGGATAGATAACAGTCTGTGTAGAGAGGAGGGCACAGGGGGGGATCACAGTCTGTGTAGGGATGAGAGCACAGGGGGAGATCAAAGTCTGTGTAGGGAGGAGAGCACAGGGGGAGATCACAGTGTGTGTATAGAGAAGAGCACAGGGGGAGATCACAGTCTGTGTAGGGAGGAGAGCACAGGGGGAGATCAGTCTATGTAGAGAGAAGAGCACAGGGATAGATAACAGTCTGTGTAGAGAGGAGAGCACAGGGGGAGATCACAGTTTGTGTAGAGAGGAGGGCACAGCGGGAGAGCACATTCTCTGTAGAGAGGAGAGCACAGGGTAGATCACAGTCTGTGTAGAGAGGAGAGCACAGGGTAGATCACAGTCTGTGTAGAGAGGAGAGCACAGGGTAGATCACAGTCTGTAGAGAGGAGGGCACAGGGGGAGAGCACATTCTCTGTAGAGAGGAGAGCACAGGGGAAGATCACAGTCTGTGTAGAGAGGAGATAACAGGGGGAGATCACAGTCTGTGTAGAGAGGAGAGCACAGGGGGAGATCACAGTCTGTGTAGAGAGGAGATAACAGGGGGAGATCGCAGTCTGTGTAGGGAGGAGAGCACAGGGGGAGATCGCAGTCTGTGTAGGGAGGAGAGCACAGGGGAAGATCACCATTCTGTGTAGAGAGGAGAGCACAGGGGGAGATCACAGTCTGTAGAGAGGAGAGCACAGGGGGAGATCACAGTCTGTAGAGAGGAGAGCACAGGGAGAGATCACAGTCTGTGTAGAGAGGAGAGCACAGGGAGAGATCACAGTCTGTGTAGAGAGGAGAGCACAGGGGAGATCACAGTCTGTGTAGAGAGGAGAGCACAGGGGAAGATTACAGTCTGTGTAGAGAGGAGAGCACAGGGGGAGATCACAGTCTGTGTAGAGAGGAGATATCAGGGGGAGATCGCAGTCTGTGTAGGGAGGAGAGCACAGGGGGAGATCGCAGTCTGTGTAGGGAGGAGAGCACAGGGGGAGATCGCAGTCTGTAGAGAGGAGAGCACAGGGGGAGATCGCAGTCTGTGTAGGGAGGAGAGCACAGGGGGAGATCGCAGTCTGTGTAGGGAGGAGAGCACAGGGGGAGATCACAGTGTGTAGAGAGGAGAGCACAGGGGGAGATCACAGTTTGTGTAGAGAGGAGGGCACAGAGCACATTCCCTGTAGAGAGGAGAGCACAGGGTAGATCACAGTCTGTGTAGGGAGGAGAGCACAGGGGGAGATCACAGTCTGTGTAGGGAGGAGAGCACAGGGGGAGATCACAGTCTGTGTAGGGAGGAGGGCACAGGGGGAGAGCACATTCTCTGTAGAGAGGAGAGCACGGGGGGAGATCACAGTCTGTGTAGGGAGGAGAGCACAGGGGGAGATCACAGTCTGTGTAGGGAGGAGAGCACAGGGGGAGATCACAGTGTGTGTAGGGAGGAGAGCACAGGGGGAGATCACAGTGGGGCACATTTACTTACCCGGTCCGTTCGCGATCCAGCGGCGCGTTCTCTGCGGTGGATTCGGGTCCGGCCGGGATTCATCAATGCAGTTCCTCCGACGTCCACCAGGTGGCGCTGCTGCGCTGAAGTCCGCTGGATTGCCTCGAAATACACCGGCCTATGCAGGATGAAGGTGAGTGAAATTTTCGCGACACAATTTTTTTTTTAAATGCGGCGGTTTTTCCGAATACGTCGGGTTTTCGTTCGGCCACGCCCCCCGATTTCCGTCGCGCGCATGCCGGCGCCGATGCGCCACAATCCGATCGCGTGCGCCAAAAACCCAGGGCAATTCAGGTACAATCGGCGCAAATCGGAAATATTCGGGTAACACGTCGGGAAAACGCGAATCGGGCCCTTAGTAAATGACCCCCAGTGTGTGTAGAGAGGAGAGCACAGGGGGAGATCACAGTCTGTGTAGAGAGGAGAGCACAGGGGGAGATCACAGTCTGTGTAGAGAGGATAGCACAGGGGGAGATCACAGTCTGTGTAGGGAGGAGAGCACAGGGGGAGATCACAGTCTGTGTAGGGAGGAGAGCACAGGGGGAGATCACAGTCTGTAGAGAGGTAAGCACAGGGGGAGATCACAGTCTGTGTAGGGAGGGGGATCCCAGGGTAATTTCCCGGCTCGTGTATGAGTAATTGCTGGATTGTGCTGATGTAACATTTCATATTCTTTTCTGTCTGTGATAAGAATTTGCTTTGTTTTCCTCTTCTTTATCACATTCACTGATTTCCCCTATACTCCGCGCTTCTTCTTGTACATTTATCGTCCCCTCCATCGCGGCTCTTTGTGTGGAGGTGATAAGACGGAGGCAGGAGCGGTAATATTTATAGCTGGGATGTGTTATCGCTGTGCCTGGAGATTGGGGACTTTTTCTTTTGTCCGAATTGTTTTAATTATATTCTACAGTGTAAAGTCTCACTCCGCAAAGAAAGTTCTGGGATTTGTTTGTGGATCACATGTACTCGATGCATCTATAGGACCGCTATACTGTACACATCAGTAGTACCGCTATACTGCATCTATAGGACCACTACACTGTACACATCAGTAGTACCGCTATACTGCATCTATAGGACCACTACACTGTACACATCAGTAGTACCGCTATACTGCATCTATAGGACCGCTGTACTGTACACATCAGTAGTACCGCTATACTGCATCTATAGGACCACTACACTGTACACATCAGTAGTACCGCTATACTGCATCTATACTACCATTACACTGTACACATCAGTAGTACCGCTATACTGCATCTATAGGACCACTACACTGTACACATCAGTAGTACCGCCATACTGCATCTATAGGACCACTACACTGTACACATCAGTAGTACCGCTATACTGCATCTATACTACCATTACACTGTACACATCAGTAGTACCGCTATACTGCATCTATAGGACCACTACACTGTACACATCAGTAGTACCGCCATACTGCATCTATAGGACCACTACACTGTACACATCAGTAGTACCGCTATACTGCATCTATACTACCATTACACTGTACACATCAGTAGTACCGCTATACTGCATCTATAGGACCACTACACTGTACACATCAGTAGTACCGCTATACTGCATCTATAGGACCACTACACTGTACACATCAGTAGTACCGCTATACTGCATCTATAGGACCACTACACTGTACACATCAGTAGTACCGCTATACTGCATCTATAGGACCACTACACTGTACACATCAGTAGTACCGCTATACTGCATCTATAGGACCACTACACTGTACACATCAGTGGTACCGCTATACTGCATCTATAGGACCACTACACTGTACACATCAGTGGTACCGCTATACTGCATCTATAGTACCACTACACTGTACACATCAGTAGTACCGCTATACTGCATCTATAGTACCACTACACTGTACACATCAGTAGTACCGCTATACTGCATCTATAGGACCACTACACTGTACACATCAGTAGTACCGCTATACTGCATCTATACTACCATTACACTGTACACATCAGTAGTACCGCTATACTGCATCTATAGGACCACTACACTGTACACATCAGTAGTACCGCTATACTGCATCTATAGGACCACTACACTGTACACATCAGTAGTACCGCTATACTGCATCTATAGGACCACTACACTGTACACATCAGTAGTACCGCTATACTGCATCTATAGGACCACTACACTGTACACATCAGTAGTACCGCTATACTGCATCTATAGGACCACTACACTGTACACATCAGTGGTACCGCTATACTGCATCTATAGGACCACTACACTGTACACATCAGTGGTACCGCTATACTGCATCTATAGTACCACTACACTGTACACATCAGTAGTACCGCTATACTGCATCTATAGTACCACTACACTGTACACATCAGTAGTACCGCTATACTGCATCTATACTACCATTACACTGTACACATCAGTAGTACCGCTATACTGCATCTATAGGACCACTACACTGTACACATCAGTATTACCGCTATACTGCATCTATAGGACCACTACACTGTACACATCAGTAGTACCACCATACTGCATCTATAGGACCACTACACTGTACACATCAGTAGTACCGCTATACTGCATCTATAGGACCACTACACTGTACACATCAGTAGTACCGCTATACTGCATCTATAGGACCACTACACTGTACACATCAGTAGTACCGCTATACTGCATCTATAGGACCACTACACTGTACACATCAGTAGTACCGCTATACTGCATCTATAGGACCACTACACTGTACACATCAGTGGTACCGCTATACTGCATCTATAGGACCACTACACTGTACACATCAGTGGTACCGCTATACTGCATCTATAGTACCACTACACTGTACACATCAGTAGTACCGCTATACTGCATCTATAGTACCACTACACTGTACACATCAGTAGTACCGCTATACTGCATCTATACTACCATTACACTGTACACATCAGTAGTACCGCTATACTGCATCTATAGGACCACTACACTGTACACATCAGTAGTACCGCTATACTGCATGTATAGTACCACTACACTGTACACATCAGTAGTACCGCTATACTGCATCTATAGGACCACTACTCTGTACACATCAGTAGTACCGCTATACTGCATCTATAGGACCACTACTCTGTACACATCAGTAGTACCGCTATACTGCATCTATAGGACCACTACTCTGTACACATCAGTAGTACCGCTATACTGCATCTATAGGACCACTACACTGTACACATCAGTAGTACCGCTATACTGCATCTATAGGACCACTACACTGTACACATCAGTAGTACCGCTATACTGCATCTATAGGACCACTATTGTACACATCTATAGTACCGCTATACTGCATCTATAGTACCACTACACTGTACACATCAGTAGTACCGCTATACTGCATCTATAGTACCACTACACTGTACACATCAGTAGTACCGCTATACTGCATCTATACTACCACTACACTGTACACATCAGTAGTACCGCTATACTGCATCTATAGTACCACTACACTGTACACATCAGTAGTACCGCTATACTGCATCTATAGGACCACTACACTGTACACATCAGTAGTACCGCTATACTGCATCTATAGGACCACTACACTGTACACATCAGTAGTACCGCTATACTGCATCTATAGGACCACTACTCTGTACACATCAGTAGTACCGCTATACTGCATCTATAGGACCACTACACTGTACACATCAGTAGTACCGCTATACTGCATCTATAGGACCACTACACTGTACACATCAGTAGTACCGCTATACTGCATCTATAGGACCACTACACTGTACACATCAGTAGTACCGCTATACTGCATCTATAGGACCACTACACTGTACACATCAGTAGTACCGCTATACTGCATCTATAGGACCACTACACTGTACACATCAGTAGTACCGCTATACTGCATCTATAGCACCACTACACTGTACACATCAGTAGTACCGCTATACTGCATCTATAGGACCACTACACTGTACACATCAGTAGTACCGCTATACTGCATCTATAGGACCACTACACTGTACACATCAGTAGTACCGCTATACTGCATCTATAGGACCACTACACTGTACACATCAGTAGTACCGCTATACTGCATCTATAGGACCACTACACTGTACACATCAGTAGTACCGCTATACTGCATCTATAGGACCACTATTGTACACATCTATAGTACCGCTATACTGCATCTATACTACCACTACACTGTACACATCAGTAGTACCGCTATACTGCATCTATAGGACCACTACACTGTACACATCAGTAGTACCGCTATACTGCATCTATACTACCACTACACTGTACACATCAGTAGTACCGCTATACTGCATCTATAGGACCACTACACTGTACACATCAGTAGTACCGCTATACTGCATCTATAGGACCACTACACTGTACACATCAGTAGTACCGCTATACTGCATCTATAGGACCACTACACTGTACACATCAGTAGTACCGCTATACTGCATCTATAGGACCACTACACTGTACACATCAGTAGTACCGCTATACTGCATCTATAGGACCACTATTGTACACATCTATAGTACCGCTATACTGCATCTATAGTACCACTACACTGTACACATCAGTAGTACCGCTATACTGCATCTATAGTACCACTACACTGTACACATCAGTAGTACCGCTATACTGCATCTATAGGACCACTACACTGTACACATCAGTAGTACCGCCATACTGCATCTATAGGACCACTACACTGTACACATCAGTAGTACCGCTATACTGCATCTATAGGACCACTACTCTGTACACATCAGTAGTACCGCTATACTGCATCTATACTACCACTACACTGTACACATCAGTAGTACCGCTATACTGCATCTATAGGACCACTACACTGTACACATCAGTATTACCGCTATACTGCATCTATAGGACCACTACACTGTACACATCAGTAGTACCGCTATACTGCATCTATAGGACCACTACACTGTACACATCAGTAGTACCGCTATACTGCATCTATAGCACCACTACACTGTACACATCAGTATTACCGCTATACTGCATCTATAGGACCACTACACTGTACACATCAGTATTACCGCTATACTGCATCTATAGGACCACTACACTGTACACATCAGTATTACCGCTATACTGCATCTATAGCACCACTACACTGTACACATCAGTAGTACCGCTATACTGCATCTATACTACCATTACACTGTACACATCAGTAGTACCGCTATACTGCATCTATAGTACCACTACACTGTACACATCAGTATTACCGCTATACTGCATCTATAGGACCACTACACTGTACACATCAGTAGTACCGCCATACTGCATCTATAGGACCACTACACTGTACACATCAGTAGTACCGCTATACTGCATCTATAGGACCACTACTCTGTACACATCAGTAGTACCGCTATACTGCATCTATACTACCACTACACTGTACACATCAGTAGTACCGCTATACTGCATCTATAGGACCACTACACTGTACACATCAGTAGTACCGCTATACTGCATCTATACTACCATTACACTGTACACATCAGTAGTACCGCTATACTGCATCTATAGGACCACTACACTGTACACATCAGTAGTACCGCTACACTGCATCTATAGGACCACTACACTGTACACATCAGTAGTACCGCTATACTGCATCTATACTACCACTACACTGTACACATCAGTAGTACCGCTATACTGCATCTATAGGACCACTACACTGTACACATCAGTAGTACCGCTACACTGCATCTATAGGACCACTACACTGTACACATCAGTAGTACCGCTATACTGCATCTATACTACCACTACACTGTACACATCAGTAGTACCGCTATACTGCATCTATAGGACCACTACACTGTACACATCAGTAGTACCGCTATACTGCATCTATAGGACCACTACACTGTACACATCAGTAGTACCGCTATACTGCATCTATAGGACCACTACTCTGTACACATCAGTAGTACCGCTATACTGCATCTATACTACCACTACACTGTACACATCAGTAGTACCGCTATACTGCATCTATAGGACCACTACTCTGTACACATCAGTAGTACCGCTATACTGCATCTATACTACCACTACACTGTACACATCAGTAGTACCGCTATACTGCATCTATAGGACCACTACACTGTACACATCAGTAGTACCGCTATACTGCATCTATAGGACCACTACACTGTACACATCAGTGGTACCGCTATACTGCATCTATAGGACCACTACACTGTACACATCAGTAGTACCGCTACACTGCATCTATAGGACCACTACACTGTACACATCAGTAGTACCGCTATACTGCATCTATAGGACCACTACACTGTACACATCAGTAGTACCGCTATACTGCATCTATACTACCATTACACTGTACACATCAGTAGTACCGCTATACTGCATCTATAGGACCACTACACTGTACACATCAGTAGTACCGCTATACTGCATCTATAGGACCACTACACTGTACACATCAGTAGTACCGCTATACTGCATCTATAGGACCACTACACTGTACACATCAGTAGTACCGCTACACTGCATCTATAGGACCACTACACTGTACACATCAGTAGTACCGCTATACTGCATCTATAGGACCACTACACTGTACACATCAGTAGTACCGCTATACTGCATCTATAGGACCACTACACTGTACACATCAGTGGTACCGCTATACTGCATCTATACTACCACTACACTGTACACATCAGTAGTACCGCTATACTGCATCTATAGTACCACTACACTGTACACATCAGTAGTACCGCTATACTGCATCTATAGGACCACTACACTGTACACATCAGTAGTACCGCTCTATGAGTTATTAGCTCGTTAATTGAGATAGTTCAGATATTTAGCAGAATCTACAAATTGCAGCCATAGGGAGAGAATCTCCAGTCTGAGGCTCCTGATTTATTGTGAGGGGTCGCTGCTGGGAGCTCATTACATCGCAGCAATGCAGTAAAGTGAGCTTGGCCCTAGGCTGTATCTAGAGGGTAGAAGGTCCGAGGGGCTTTAGGTTAAACTCCGTCCCCATGAATTAAGATCAGGGTTGGTTCCAGGTTAATGTGGGTCGTTGGAGTTCTAGTGGACCAGCGCCTCGCTATCTATACTCCATAGCTGCAGGGGATTCTCCGGGCTCACACGGCACAGACACAATCCTGTCCCTCGCTGTGTGTGTGTATATGGCGGTACTATATTTAGCTGCGATTATTTCTGTCCTTACATTATTCTGCTGACGACAACTTCACCTTTAAGTTGCGTAAAAGTAAGTAGAAGAGGGTTCACATACTTTTGACCAAGCATCTTATTAATGCAACTCATTTGGCTGAGAGGGACCAATGGAATCAGGGACCGGAACATAGGGGCAAACAAGCATCAGGTCCCTCTGGGCTCCATGAGCTGCCCCGTGATCCAGAGGTCAATGGTCGGGACATCCCCTTTAATGTAGACCTCTGATCTTTGTTCTCGTGGTTCACATGGTGTTGTATCTCTTTATCTTGTATTTTTATGTGATTTTTTTTGTCCTTTGTAGAATCCATGTTATTCTCCGAGCAGTTGAAGGCCAGAGGGGGCGCTGTCCACGAGTTCATCCCCACGGTGGACAGCCTGAGGTATTCCTTCCTGACCAGCCTCCTGCTTCTCCATAGACATCCCGTCCTCCTCACAGGTGAGCGCCCCCTAGTCTGTACACACCTATATTAGGTTTCAATGGAACCATCATGCTGCTGAATAACCCCTCAGATGCCCTGCTTGTAGCTGACCCCAGCATCTTATGGGTGAACTGTCAATGATCAGAATGATCTTTGATCACGGACGCTGTATATAGCGTTGGCTCAGGTTTTTCTACTGTAAAAAGGGTTGAAGTAGATTCTGGTTGCCGTCAGCCACCACTAGGGGGAGCCGACTGCTGATGAGCCGCATACATTATGACAGGTACATAGTACCCCAGGATTATGTCCTCAGTGATGGCCTAACGTGTCCTAAAAGGAAGCCTACCCCTATATGTATTACTATTATTCCGCACCTGACTACGACTACACAAAGTGTAACCCCCGCTTTTACTCTGTGATCTCGTTCATCACATGCAGGTGACTCCGGAGTTGGAAAATCAACATTAGTGCAAAATATGCTGGAAAAGCTCCAGAGACCTGGCGGCCTCTCTGTACGAGCCGGGACTGTGCTCGGGGATATTCTGTTATCTAATGAGTCCAGAAAAATGAGGTAAATGTATGTAACGTGTGTAAGATCCATTGTTCTCATGGCTGGGGACACTCCTGTGCTTCGATGTATCGAACTAATAAGGTCAGGAGATCGTACGGTAAATGGGAACGCAGATTGATTACAGAGTGTAAAATGTTCCACCATCTGAGCTCTGGACTCAGGGGCCCCATAGCCGACTTCTGAATGGGGCCAGTATTATACACACATACACTACCATATACACCCATGCATCATATATACAGACATGCAGCATATACACATCACAAATAGCATATTCACCCCCAATACCACAATAGATGTCCGGGCCCCCTGACACTGTGGGCCCCATAGCTGCTGCAATGGCTGCTACCCCCTGTCTGAACTGGAAGCTGCACATTTCCTACAGTATAAAATGCTGCCGTCCTCATCACTGATACAAAGTAACATTATGTGATGTCATCAGTCTCTTACAGAATATTACATCACTAACAGCAGTGTCCAGAGCCGAAGAAGAAGATTTAACATTATCCATGGATGGTATCTCCTATCTATCTATATTATATCTATCTATCTATATTATATCTATCTCCTATCTATCTATATTATATTTCTCATATATCTCATATCTATCTATCTCATAACTATCTCATATCTATCTCATATCTATCTATCTATCTCATAACTATCTATCTATCTCATAACTATCTCATATCTATCTATCTATCTCATAACTATCTCATATCTATCTATCTATCTCATATCTATCTATCTATCTATCTATCTCATAACTATCTCATATCTATCTATCTATCTCATATCTATCTATCTATCTATCTATCTATCTCATATCTATCTATCTATCTCATATCTATCTCCTATCTATCTATCTCCTATCTATCTATCTCCTATCTATCTATCTATCTCCTATCTATCTATCTATCTCATATTTATCTATCTATCTATCTCATATCTATCTATCTATCTCATATCTATCTATCTCATATCTATCTATCTATCTATCTCATATCTATCTCTCTCATATCTATCTATCTATCTCATAACTATCTCATATCTATCTATCTATCTCATATCTATCTATCTATCTCATAACTATCTCATATCTATCTATCTATCTCATATCTATCTATCTATCTCATAACTATCTCATATCTATCTCTCTCTCTCATATCTATCTATCTATCTCATATCTATCTCATATCTATCTATCTCATATCTATCTATCTATCTCATATCTATCTATCTATCTCATATCTATCTATCTCATAACTATCTCATATCTATCTATCTATCTCATATCTATCTATCTATCTATCTCTCTCATATCTATCTATCTCATATCTATCTATCTCTCTCATATCTATCTCATATCTATCTATCTCATATCTATCTATCTCATATCTATCTATCTATCTCAGTCAGTCACATGACAGTAGATGTGTTTCCCATAGATGCGTCTCTCTCGGAGATGGTCTCGGACGGTCTGGTGTGTGACGTGGAGTCCGGCTCTCGGGGAGTGAGACATCTCCTGGTGTCTGGGGTGCAGTTAGGACCACACACCGGCGCCGCCAGGATCCAGAGCCAAATCCTCAGCAAACTGGTGAAGAAGAGCCGGGACACCCTGGGGGCACCAAGGAACAAGCAAGTAAGAACCTCTATCCCTTCCTTCCACTACTGAGTGTTGTGTCCAGTGCTCCAGTAAATTCTGTCTTTTCCCGTATTTTCTGATTTACTGATACGGATAATTCCAGGCTTGGATGGAAGTTCATAGAATTTGGGGTCTTCACTTGAACTATCTTTGACGCGTCTCTCTCTGGGGGACCCAGCATCTCCGCACATTGGGGGTCATTTACTAAGGGCCCGATTCACGTTTTCCCGACGTGTTACCCAAATATTTCCGATTTGCGCCGATTTCCCCTGAATTGCCCAGGGAATTTGGCGCACGCGATCGGATTGTGGCGCATCGGCACCGGCATGCACGCGACGGAAATCGGGGGGCGTGGCCGAACGAAAACCTGACAGATTCAAAAAACCGCCGCATTTAAAAAAAATAAAAAATCTGTAGCGGAGCTTGCACTTACCTTCACTCAGCCCGGCTCGGTGAACTCCAGCGCGTTCCGATGCTTTTCAGCGCAGCATCGCCACCTGGTGGACGGTGGAGGAATTGCCTTAGTGAATCGCCGGAAGACCCGAATCCACCGCAGAGAACGCGCCGCTGCATCGCGAATGGACCGGGTAAGTAAATCTGCCCCTATATGTAGATTCTAATGAGATCCTGTGTAATACCTTATTGCTCCTGTGGAGGCGCTGCAGAGAAATTGAACACTTTCCTCTCGGTTTCTGGACAGTTTAGAGCTGGTCGTTGGGGTCACCAGTATAAATGACCGTGAGAGTTTTGCTAATATTTGGTCTCGTTCTTAGGTGGCCGTATTCATTGATGATCTGAATATGCCGGTGCCAGAAGAATACGGCGCTCAGCCGCCCCTGGAGATGATGCGGCAGTTTCTAGAACTTGGCGGCTTCTATGACACAAAGTCACTTACATGGAAGGTAGGTCGATGCCTGTGACTATTCTTCAGTCCATCGCCGGCTCTGCAGGGGTCCTGCATACTGACTGCTCCATTGTCTCCCACAGGACATCCAGGACACCACCCTGGTCGCAGCATGTGCGCCCCCTGGTGGAGGCCGCAGCGAGGTCAGCCCCCGACTCCTGAAGCACTTCTGCATGCTGACCCTGCCGCACCCCTCCGTCCAGGCGCTACAACATATATTCCAGGTAATCGGGGAGAGACTGACGTGTAATACCACATGCAGCCAGCAGACTAGGGAGGCGCCATATAAAAACATATTGATGCCAATCACAAAATGCTAAACTCCAGGACAAAATTATTGCAGATTGTACATAGAGGCAACGCAGTGATGTCTGTTTCACAATGTAGAAGTAATGTAAAGGTATTCTTTGTACTGTGTTTTAGGTCCGTTTAATTTGATAGAATGTCTCATGTTCTCTGCAGGGCAGTAGCTTCACATCGCTGCCCCCTGTTGATTTATATCAATGGGTCATGAACAATCCGGTTCTCACAGCATCAAAACCATAATGCTGAATGTAATGATAATATAAGGGGAAGGGGACCCTGCCCATAAGAGCTGACACTCTACAGGAGACAGGACTCTGCCCATAAGAGCTTACACTCCACAGGAGAGAGGACCCTGCCCATAAGAGCTGACACTCTACAGGAGACAAGACTCTGCCCATAAGAGCTTACACTCCACAGGAGAGAGGACCCTGCCCATAAGAGCTTACACTCTACAGGAGAGAGGTCCCTGCCCATAAGAGCTTACACTCTACAGGAGAGAGGTCCCTCTCCATAAGAGCTTACACTCTACAGGAGAGAGGACCCTGCACATAAGAGCTTACACTCTACAGGAGAGAGGACCCTGCCCATAAGAGCTTACACTCTACAGGAGAGAGGACCCTGCCCATAAGTGCTTACACTCTACAGGAGAGAGGTCCCTCTCCATAAGAGCTTACACTCTACAGGAGAGAGGACCCTGCACATAAGAGCTTACACTCTACAGGAGAGAGGACCCTGCCCATAAGAGCTTACACTCTACAGGAGAGAGGACCCTGCCCATAAGAGCTGACACTCTACAGGAGAGAGGAACCTGACCATAAGAGCTTACACTCTACAGGAGAGAGGTCTCTGCACATAAGAGCTTACACCCTACAGGAGAGAGGACCCTGCCCATAAGAGCTTACACTCTACAGGAGAGAGGACCCTGCCCATAAGAACTTACACTCTACAGGAGAGAGGACCCTGTCCATAAGAGCTTACACTCTACAGGAGAGAGGAACCTGACCATAAGAGCTTACACTCTACAGGAGATAGAACCCTGCCCATAAGAGCTGACACTCTACAGGAGAGAGGACACTGCCCATAAGAGCTTACACTGTACAGGAGAGAGGACCCTGCCCATAAGAACTTACACTCTACAGGAGAGAGGACCCTGCCCATAAGAGCTTACACTGTACAGGAGAGAGGACCCTGCCCATAAGAACTTACACTCTACAGGAGAGAGGACCCTGCCCATAAGAACTTACACTCTACAGGAGAGAGGACCCTGCCCATAAGAGCTTACACTCTACAGGAGAGAGGACCCTGCCCATAAGAGCTTACACTCTACAGGAGAGAGGACCCTGCCCATAAGAGCTTACACTCTACAGGAGAGAGGACTCTGCCCATAAGAGCTTACACTCTACAGGAGAGAGGACTCTGCCCATAAGAGCTTACACTCTACAGGAGAGAGGACTCTGCCCATAAGAGCTGACACTCTACAGGAGGGAGGACCCTGCCCATAAGAGCTTACACTCTACAGGAGAGAGGACCCTGCCCATAAGAGCTCACAATCTACAGGAGAGAGGTCCCTGCCCATAAGAGCTTACACTCTACAGGAGAGAGGATCCTGCCCATAAGAGCTTACACTCTACAGGATAGATGTCACTGCCCATAAGAGCTTACACTCTACAGGAGGGAAGACCCTGCCCATAGGAGCTTACACTCTACAGGAGAGAGAACTCTGCCCATAGGAGCTTACACTCTACAGGAGAGAGGACTCTGCCCATAAGAGCTTACACTCTACAGGAGAGAGGACCCTGCCCATAAGAGCTTACACTCTACAGGAGAGAGGACCCTGCCCATAAGAGCTTACACTCTACAGGAGAGAGGAACCTGACCATAAGAGCTTACACTCTACAGGAGATAGAACCCTGCCCATAAGAGCTGACACTCTACAGGAGAGAGGACACTGCCCATAAGAGCTTACACTCTACAGGAGAGAGTTCCCTCCTCATAAGAGCTGACACTCTACAGGAGAGAGGAACCTGACCATAAGAGCTTACACTCTACAGGAGAGAGGACCCTGCCCATAAGAGCTTACACTCTACAGGAGAGAGGTCCCTGCCCATAAGAGCTTACACTCTACAGGAGAGAGGACCCTGCCCATAAGAGCTTATATTCTACAGGAGAGAGGACACTGCCCATAAGAGCTTACACTCTACAGGAGAGTGGACCCTGCCCATAAGAGCTTACACTGTACAGGAGAGAGGACACTGCCCATAAGAGCTTACGCTCTACAGGAGAGAGGACCTTGCCCATAAGAGCTTACACTCTACAGGAGAGAGGACCCTGCCCATAAGAGCTTACACTCTACAGGAGAAAGGACCCTGCCCATAAGAGCTTACACTCTACAGGAGAGAGGAACCTGACCATAAGAGCTTACACTCTACAGGAGAGAGGACACTGCCCATAAGAGCTTACACCCTACAGGAGAGAGGACACTGCCCATAAGAGCTTACACTCTACAGGAGAGAGGACCCTGCCCATAAGAGCTTATACTCTACAGGAGAGAGGACCCTGCCCATAAGAGCTTACACTCTACAGGAGAGAGGACCCTGCCCATAAGAGCTTACACTCTACAGGAGAGAGGACCCTGCCCATAAGAGCTTACACTCTACAGGAGAGAGGACCCTGCCCATAAGAGCTTACACTCTACAGGAGAGGGGTCCCTGCCCATAAGAGCTTACACTCTACAGGAGAGGGGTCCCTGCCCATAAGAGCTTACACTACAGGAGATAGAACCCTGCCCATAAGAGCTTACACTCTACAGGAGAGGGGTCCCTGCCCATAAGAGCTTACACTCTACAGGAGAGAGGACCCTGCCCATAAGAGCTTATACTCTACAGGAGAGAGGACCCTGCCCATAAGAGCTTACACTCTACAGGAGAGGGGTCCCTGCCCATAAGAGCTGACACTCTACAGGAGAGAGGACCCTGCCCATAAGAGCTTACACTCTACAGGAGAGAGGACCCTGCCCATAAGAGCTTACACTCTACAGGAGAGAGGACCTGCCCATAAGAGCTTACACTCTACAGGAGAGAGGACCCTGCACATAAGAGCTTACACTCTACAGGAGAGAGGACCCTGCACATAAGAGCTTACACTCTACAGGAGAGAGGACTCTGCCCATAAGAGCTTACACTCTACAGGAGAGAGGACCCTGCTTATAGTAGCACATTCTCCCTTTCATCCTGATGATGAGATGACTCTGCAGTCTACACAGCTAAGCTGACGGACAGATGGGCTGCAGTGAACGGTCTGTGCCAGCAATAACATAGACCCGATCACTCATAACATCCTGACACTATAGGGATCTCGTCTCCTTCTTCAGGTCCAATTGGGATCATTTCTTTTGCGACATAATTTTCTCGCCGAAATCCAGAAATGCTGCAGTCTATTATCCTCCTGTGCGATCGCCATCTACTACAGGACGTGTCACAGCATGCGGCCCACCCCCGCCAAGTGCCACTACACCTTCAACCTGAGGGACCTCTTCAAGGTACTGACTATGGGTTATATTCATAGCTAAAACCTCATTCTGATAAATCCAAGCGATGTGTGACCTTAAAGGAGAAGTCACCGCTCTAAATCCTCTGCATATAACATGCAGCCACCACTAGGGGGCGCTCAGGATCATACTGTGTAATTCTGTGTGCACATTGTATACAATAAGCTCTTGGGCTCCCCCTAGTGGTGACTGCAGACAGCCAGATTCTCATACATCTTCTCTGTAATCCTGTGTGTAGTAATACACATTCCTCGCTGTCCTCCAGGTCCTGCAGGGGCTATTCCAGGCCAACGAATCCGTCATCATCACCAAGGATTTGGCAGCCCAGCTCCTCGTGCACGAGACAACTCGAATATTTCATGACCGTCTTGTAGACGCAGGAGACAGAGAGAACTTCTACCAGTATCTGTCTGAGGAGATTCTGAATTACTTCAAGGTGTGTAGAGATTCACTGCAATGGATAATAGGGATTAAGCGTTCCTCGGGGGCGGGGTTTATCGATGCTCCGGTAATACACTGCGCTGCTGTGGACCCCGCCTCTCCAGTCTCTCATATTCATCCTCCCACCTACGATCCGCAGTCCCGTCCTCACCTATAGGCCCCCGATGCTTCTTCTTGTTCTCCATAGATTTCTTGGCCAGCGGGAAAACTGATGAAGGATCCAGTGGAGTTTGTCGATTTCTTGGATTTGGATTCAGCAGCAAAAAGTCGGGTGTATCGTCCCGTGACAAGTCACAAGCAGCTCGTGTCCAAACTGGACGAGTATCGGATGAAGATGAGGATGAGCTCAGCCATCGCAGGGGTCAGTGTCTGCAGCTACGACTTATCTCAGCCCTGACAAAGCGCAGACTCTGACATTGTCATCTCCTCTGCAGGACACATACGTCTTCTTCATGGAGGCCGTCCAGCACATGACCAGGGCCACACGCGTGTTCAGACAACCGGGGAGCCACATGATGATGGTAAGACATGTACCATAATATATACTGATCCTGTATTATACCCCAAAGCTGCACTCACTATTCTGCTGCTGGTGCAGTCACTGTGTACATACATGACATTACTTATCCTGTACTGATCCTGAGTTACATCCTGTATTATACTCCAGAGCTGCACTCACTATTCTGCTGCTGGTGCAGTCACTGTGTACATACATGACATTACTTATCCTGTACTGATCCTGAGTTACATCCTGTATTATACCCCAGAGCTGCACTCACTATTCTGCTGCTGGTGCAGTCACTGTGTACATACATGACATTACTTATCCTGTACTGATCCTGAGTTACATCCTGTATTATACCCCAGAGCTGCACTCACTATTCTGCTGCTGGTGCAGTCACTGTGTACATACATGACATTACTTATCCTGTACTGATCCTGAGTTACATCCTGTATTATATCCCAGAGCTGCACTCACTATTCTGCTGCTGGTGCAGTCACTGTGTACATACATGACATTACATATCCTGTACTGATCCTGGGTTACATCCTGTATTATACTCCAGAGCTGCACTCACTATTCTGCTGCTGGTGCAGTCACTGTGTACATACATGACATTAGTTATCCTGTACTGATCCTGAGTTACATCATGTATTATACCCCAGAGCTGCACTCACTATTCTGCTGCTGGTGCTGTCACTGTGTACATACATGACATTACTTATCCTGTACTGATCCTGAGTTACATCCTGTATTATACCCCAGAGCTGCACTCACTATTCTGCTGCTGGTGCAGTCACTGTGTACATACATGACATTACTTATCCTGTACTGATCCTGAGTTACATCCTGTATTATACCCCAGAGCTGCACTCACTATTCTGCTGCTGGTGCAGTCACTGTGTACATACATGGCATTACTTATCCTGTACTGATCCTGAGTTACATCCTGTATTATACACCAGAGCTGCACTCACTATTCTGCTGCTGGTGCAGTCACTGTGTACATACATGACATTACTTATCCTGTACTGATCCTGAGTTACATCCTGTATTATACCCCAGAGCTGCACTCACTATTCTGCTGCTGGTGCAGTCACTGTGTACATACATGACATTACTTATCCTGTACTGATCCTGAGTTACATCCTGTATTATACCCCAGAGCTGCACTCACTATTCTGCTGCTGGTGCAGTCACTGTGTACATACATGACATTACTTATCCTGTACTGATCCTGAGTTACATCCTGTATTATACCCCAGAGCTGCACTCACTATTCTGCTGCTGGTGCAGTCACTGTGTACATACATGACATTACTTATCCTGTACTGATCCTGAGTTACATCATGTATTATACCCCAGAGCTGCACTCACTATTCTGCTGCTGGTGCAGTCACTGTGTACATACATGGCATTACTTATCCTGTACTGATCCTGAGTTACATCCTGTATTATACACCAGAGCTGCACTCACTATTCTGCTGCTGGTGCAGTCACTGTGCACATACATGACATTACTTATCCTGTACTGATCCTGAGTTACATCCTGTATTATACCCCAGAGCTGCACTCACTATTCTGCTGCTGGTGCAGTCACTGTGTACATACATGACATTACTTATCCTGTACTGATCCTGAGTTACATCCTGTATTATACCCCAGAGCTGCACTCACTATTCTGCTGCTGGTGCAGTCACTGTGTACATACATGACATTACTTATCCTGTACTGATCCTGAGTTACATCCTGTATTATACCCCAGAGCTGCACTCACTATTCTGCTACTGGTGCAGTCACTGTGTACATACATGACATTACTTATCCTGTACTGATCCGGAGTTACATCCTGTATTATACCCCAGAGCTGCACTCACTATTCTGCTGCTGGTACAGTCACTGTGTACATACATGACATTACTTATCCTGTACTGATCCTGAGTTACATCCTGTATTATACCCCAGAGCTGCACTCACTATTCTGCTGCTGGTGCAGTCACTGTGTACATACATGACATTACTTATCCTGAACTGATCCTGAGTTACATCCTGTATTATACCCCAGAGCTGCACTCACTATTCTGCTGCTGGTGCAGTCACTGTGTACATACATGACATTACTTATCCTGTACTGATCCTGAGTTACACCCTGTATTATACCCCAGAGCTGCACCCACTATTCTGCTGCTGGTACAGTCACTGTGTATATACATGACATTACTTATCCTGTACTGATCCTGAGTTACATCCTGTATTATACCCCAGAGCTGCACTCACTATTCTGCTGCTGGTGCAGTCACTGTGTACATACATGACATTACTTATCCTGTACTGAGTTACATCCTGTATTATACTGATATTTTTGGATCCTCCCTCCTCTGTGATTGGGCAGGTCGGTCTGGATGGTACGGGGAAGTCCAGCATCGCTGCTCTGTCCTGTTATATATCGGGTTGTAAGCTGTTCCGGCTGTTGGTGACGCAGGGTTACAGTCACGCGGAGTTCAGGGAAGATGTGAAGAAGGTGTATAAGGAGGCAGGACTGCGGGGACAGAGTGCGGTTCTCCTTATCCGAGGATCTGATATCATTCAGGTGAGGAGCTCAGGATCTTTCTTGTATCAGACATTAGATGTTTGTGGGTCCGGATCTCCTCGGATATGAGGTTCCGGCATCACTGGGTCGTCTGTCTTTCTCAGGACTCCTTCTTAGAAGACATCACCTGCATCCTGAACTTGGGAGAAGTTCCTGATCTGTTTGATAAAGACGAGCTGGACGGGCTCCTGGTAGAGCTGAAAGCCGAGGCTGCGGAGGCCAATATGTCTGACAGCCCCCAGTCCCTGCTGGACTTCTTCCTGCAGGTAGGGGGGCACTTACTTTCTGTGCATATAGTTCAATCACTACAACTTTCTGATAGACTTTCCGTTTATCACCATATGTCACTGAATGAGGACGTTTTTCTTTACAATCCTGATATAACTTTTCACAGCTGAGGGTTTGTTACACTTTTATCCATCCCAATAATTTGTGAGATAAACAATTTGGACTTCCCTTGTGTTGTACCACCACATTGTAACAAATGTCAGCTGATTGCCTCGACTGGATACAACAGTTTCTGTTTTCTAACAGTAGCTTCTACGGTCTTGGCCGTCTCTGGATGTAAATAGAATGTTTTCATACAATGACAGCAAGCAGAGATCTTAAAATGGCAAAAAACTCATGCCCAAAGTAGAAAAGTTCAGTGCCGTTCCTCTATTATATCTACTGGAAATGTAAGAATGTTTTGACAACTGGGTGTCACCAATTGGAGGCATGTCCCTTCCAATTTCAAGATGTCCAATAAAGGCCAAATGTGAAGGGACACGCCCCCTTTCACAATGGGAAATGGTTACACCCATTTGTCAGTTTCTTCATACATTCCCAGGAGGAAAAACAGAGTAATAGAAAATTGCTACATTATTGTGTATGAGACGTGTTTTCTTACTCTTCCCTGCAGAGGGTGCGTTGTAATCTCCACTTGGTTCTGGCTGTGAGTCCAGCAGGACAGAGTTTCCGGGAGCGGTGCCGGACACATCCGTCTCTGGTGAACTGCTGCACCATAGACTGGTACGACGGGTGGCCCCAGGAGGC
The DNA here is from genome assembly GCF_040894005.1 of Engystomops pustulosus. Taxonomy (NCBI): domain Eukaryota; kingdom Metazoa; phylum Chordata; class Amphibia; order Anura; family Leptodactylidae; genus Engystomops; species Engystomops pustulosus. The sequence goes on from NC_092413.1 coordinate 11,681,917, forward strand.
TCTTCTCAGTGTGGCCGATACCTTTATTACCCAGCAGGATGTGGTGCACGAGAACAAGGTAAGATCTGCGGAACGTGACCCCAGGATCAGACTACACAGGGTTTGTTTGTAGTCTGTTACCACGGAGACATAGATCCGGACATGGATTTCTGATGGCGCTTCGAGAAAACGTTCTTGCAAACTTTTGGGGCGGTCGTCCTCTCAGTGGAAAACTTTCAGTCTGTATTTTGTGTCTATCTAGGGTCACATCGCGCAGGTTTGCGTCGCCATTCATAACAGCGTTTCGAGCAAAGTGGCGCAATACCAGGAGGAGACGAGACGGCGCTACTATGTCACTCCGCAGACCTACCTGAGCTTCATAGACACCTTCACACACATCCTGCACGCGAAGAAGCAGAAGCTTATGGAGGACAGGTGATTAGTCACACGTGTATGTAAGGGGGATTCCTATACAGGCGGTCCCCTACTTAACGACACCCGACTTACAGACGATGCCTAGTTACAGACAGACCCCTCTGACCTCTGGTGACCTCTCTGGATGTTACTATAGTCCCAGACTGCAATGATCAGCTGTAAGGTGTCTAATGAATTTTTATTGATAATTCTTGGTCCAAAAAAATTTTGAAACTCCAATTGTCGCTGGGGCAAAACAATTTTTTGTCTGGATCTACAATTATAAAATATACAGTTACGACTTACATACAAATTCAACTTAAGAACAAACCTATGGAACCTATATTGTATATAACTGCCTGTATAGGATCTCCAGTATGGCGCGTCCAGTGATTGCACCTCTGTCTGCACTCACTTATCCCTCTGGTGTCTTCTCCCAGGGATCGTTTCTTCATGGGACTCTCCAAGCTCCTGGAGGCAACATCTTCCATTGGGATCATGCAACAAGAACTGGTCACCCTGGGGCCACAGATAGAACGGAAATCAGAGGTAGGTAGCACAGCAAGGCCGGCTCGTGTCTCCTCTTCCATTTGGCCCAGACCACTATGACGGCTTCTGCTTCGGACACTTCTACGATCCATTAGATAGCAGGGCCGGGGGTAGATGATCTTGTTGCCTGTTTTGGCTTTTAGGAGATAGAAGAATTGATGGTAAAACTGCAGAAGGATTCGGTGGTGGTGGAGCAGGTCCGAGCCATCGTACAGCAAGAGGAGGAGGTGATGGTGCAGGAGACCAGGATTGTGCAGGACTATGCGGAGGTGACTGGTTTTCTCTAAAGCTTCAGAGCTGAAATCCATGCCCATGCTTTGTGCTTTGTGTTGTCTCTACACTTTTAAGATCAGGCTAAATCCGCTGGATAAATCTATGCCCCGTTTTTAAGATCTCTGCTTGCTGCTAACGTATGAAAATGTTCATGTCCACATCCAGATTCTTTCAGATTTAAAACCTTGCACAGTTGAGCATTTAATGAATACAGTTTATCCTTTATGAGATTAATAGAACAAACTGATACATTGTAGCAAACTATCAGAACAGAAGGGATGTGCTTAGGTGCATTAGGTGATGGAATTGTAACAAAGTCTCAGCAGTGGTAAGTACTAGGCATGTAAAACCTTATCTCTATACTTGCAGCAAGCCCAGAAGGAGCTGAGTGATGTTCTGCCCGCTCTGGAGGAGGCCGTATCTGCCCTCGACTCCCTGGATAAAGCCGACATCTCAGAAGTAAAGTAAGAACTGCAACACAATCAGATTATTCGCCCAATGATGAGGAATCTGACCCAGTACAAGTCTTATAACTGCAAAGTGGCCTGAGCTGCTCACTCTGCTGATCATAAAACTGTTATAGCAGCTTCCTGCAGCGCCACTAGGGGGAGCTCACTACATGCAGATGTATACAGCTCCCACTGAGTTCTGTACCAGCAGTATAAATCATGAGCGCCCCTAGTGGTGGCTGGAGGGATCTGTCAAAACATAATAAAATACTGTACATGGAAATATTATAGTTTTTATGGCAATCCTAATACATATTGCCTTAAAAGTGTCTGAATAGTGATATATACAAAGATCAATCTATCTCTGGAGTTATTGCACCCATAAAAATTATTTAAATTATATGAGCTAAAAATATATATATTTTTTGCAGAGTATATACTCACCCGCCATTCCTAGTGCTGACAGTCATGAACGCTGTGTGTGTACTGCTGCAACAGAAGCCCGACTGGCCCACAGCCAAACTCCTCCTCGGGGACCCAGGATTCCTCAAAAAGCTGGTCAATCTAGATAAGGACAGTATCCCAGAGAAGGTACCAGCACATATATAACTACTATAATACTGCCCCCTATGTACAGGAATGTAACTACTATAATACTGCCCCCTATGTACAAGAATATAACTACTATAATACTGCCCCCTATGTACAGGAATATAACTACTATAATACTGCCCCCGTATGTACAAGAATATAACTAGTATAATACTGCCCCCTATGTACAAGAATATATCTACTATACTACTGCCCCCTATGTACAGGAATATAACTACTATAATACTGCCCCCTATGTACAGGAATATAACTACAATAATACTGCCTCCTATGTACAAGAATATAACTACTATAATACTGCCCCCTATGTACAGGAATATAACTACTATAATACTGCCCTCTATGTACAAGAATATAACTACTATAATACTGCCCTCTATGTACAGGAATATAACTACTATAATACTGCCCCCTATGTACAAGAATATAACGACTATAATACTGCCCCCTATGTACAAGAATATAACGACTATAATACTGCCCCCCTATGTACAAGAATATAACTACTATAATACTGCCCCCCTATGTACAAGAATATAACTACTATAATACTGCCCGCTATGTACAAGAATATAACTACTATAATACTGCCCCCTATGTACAAGAATGTAACTACTATAATACTGCCCCTATGTACAAGAATATAACTACTATAATACTGCCCCCTATGTACAGGAATATAACTACTATAATACTGCCCCCGTATGTACAAGAATATAACTAGTATAATACTGCCCCCTATGTACAGGAATATAACTACTATAATACTGCCCTCTATGTACAAGAATATAACTACTATAATACTGCCCCCGTATGTACAAGAATATAACTACTATAATACTGCCCCCTATGTACAAGAATATAACTACTATAATACTGCCCCCTATGTACAAGAATATAACGACTATAATACTGCCCCCCTATGTACAAGAATATAACTACTATAATACTGCCCCCCTATGTACAAGAATATAACTACTATAATACTGCCCGCTATGTACAAGAATATAACTACTATAATACTGCCCCCTATGTACAAGAATGTAACTACTATAATACTGCCCCTATGTACAAGAATATAACTACTATAATACTGCCCCCTATGTACAGGAATATAACTACTATAATACTGCCCCCGTATGTACAAGAATATAACTAGTATAATACTGCCCCCTATGTACAGGAATATAACTACTATAATACTGCCCTCTATGTACAAGAATATAACTACTATAATACTGCCCCCGTATGTACAAGAATATAACTACTATAATACTGCCCCCTATGTACAAGAATATAACTACTATAATACTGCCCCCTATGTACAAGAATATAACGACTATAATACTGCCCCCCTATGTACAAGAATATAACTACTATAATACTGCCCCCCTATGTACAAGAATATAACTACTATAATACTGCCCGCTATGTACAAGAATATAACTACTATAATACTGCCCCCTATGTACAAGAATATAACTACTATAATACTGCCCCCTATGTACAAGAATATAACTACTATAATACTGCCCCCTATGTACAAGAATATAACTACTATAATACTGCCCCCTATGTACAAGAATATAACGACTATAATACTGCCCCCCTATGTACAAGAATATAACTACTATAATACTGCCCCCTATGTACAAGAATATAACTACTATAATACTGCCCCCTATGTACAAGAATATAACTACTATAATACTGCCCCCTATGTACAAGAATATAACTACTATAATACTGCCCCCTATGTACAGGAATATAACTACTATAATACTGCCCCTATGTACAAGAATATAACTACTATAATACTGCCCCCTATGTACAAGAATATAACTACTATAATACTGCCCCCTATGTACAGGAATATAACTACTATAATACTGCTCCCTATGTACAGGAATATAACTACTATAATACTGCCCCCTGTGTACAATAATATAACTACTATAATACTGCCCCCTATGTACAGGAATATAACTACTATAATACTGCCCCCTATGTACAAGAATATAACTACTATAATACTGCTCCCTATGTACAGGAATATAACTACTATAATACTGCCCCCTATGTACCAGAAAATAACTTATAATACTGCCCCCTATGTACAAGAATATAACTACTATAATACTGCCCCCTATGTACCAGAAAATAACTATTATAATACTGCCCCCTATGTACAGGAATATAACTACTATAATACTGCCCCCTATGTACAAGAATATAACTATATAATACTGCCCCCTTTGTACAGGAATATAACTACTATAATACTGCCCCTATGTACAAGAATATAACTACTATAATACTGCCCCCTATGTACAGGAATATAACTACTATAATACTGCCCCCTATGTACAGGAATATAGCTACTATAATACTGCCCCCTATGTACAAGAATATAACTGCTACAATACTGCCCCCTATGTACAGGAATATAACTACTATAATACTGCCCCCTATGTACAGGAATATAACTACTATAATACTGCCCCCTATGTACAAGAATATAACTACTATAATACTGCCCCCTATGTACAAGAATATAACTACTATAATACTGCCTTCTATGTACCAGAATATAACTACTATAATACTGCCCCCTATGTACAAGAATATAACTACTATAATACTGCCCCCTATGTACAGGAATATAACTACTATAATACTTCCCCTATGTACAAGAATATAACTAGTATAATACTGCCCCCTATGTACAAGAATATAACTACTATAATACTGCCCCCTATGTACAGGAATATAACTACTATAATACTGCCCCCTATGTACAGGAATATAACTACTATAATACTTCCCCTATGTACAAGAATATAACTAGTATAATACTGCCCCCTATGTACAAGAATATAACTACTATAATACTGCCCCCTATGTACAGGAATATAACTACTAAAATACTACCCCCTATGTACAAGAATATAACTAGTATAATACTGCCCCCTATGTACAAGAATATAACTACTATAATACTGCCCCCTATGTACAAGAATATAACTACTATAATACTGCCCCCTATGTACAGGAATATAACTACTAAAATACTACCCCCTATGTACAAGAATATAACTAGTATAATACTGCCCCCTATGTACAAGAATACAACTACTATAATACTGCCCCCTATGTACAAGAATACAACTACTATAATACTGCCCCCTATGTACAAGAATACAACTACTATAATACTGCCCCCTATGTACAAGAATACAACTACTATAATACTGCCCCCTATGTACAAGAATACAACTACTATAATACTGCCCCCTATGTACAAGAATATAACTAGTATAATACTGCCCCCTATGTACAAGAATACAACTACTATAATACTGCCCCCTATGTACAAGAATACAACTACTATAATACTGCCCCCTATGTACAAGAATACAACTACTATAATACTGCCCCCTATGTACAAGAATACAACTACTATAATACTGCCCCCTATGTACAAGAATATAACTACTATAATACTGCCCCCTATGTACAAGAATATAACTAGTATAATACTGCCCCCTATGTACAAGAATACAACTACTATAATACTGCCCCCTATGTACAAGAATACAACTACTATAATACTGCCCCCTATGTACAGGAATATAACTACTATAATACTGCCCCCTATGTACAGGAATATAACTACTATAATACTGCCCGCTATGTACAGGAATATAACTACTATAATACTGCCCCCTATGTACAAGAATACAACTACTATAATACTGCCCCCTATGTACAAGAATACAACTACTATAATACTGCCCCCTATGTACAAGAATATAACTAGTATAATACTGCCCCCTATGTACAAGAATATAACTACTATAATACTGCCCCCTATGTAAACACACCATTTATACATTTTTTACAGGTTTTTAAAAATTTAAAGAAATATTACAACATTCCAGACTTTAACCCTCAGAAGGTGGGGGCGGTTTCTACGGCGTGCCGTTCCCTGTGTCAGTGGGTGCTGGCACTGGAGCACTACCATGAAGTACAGAAGGTCAGTGTAGAGGGACACATAACTGGTTCTCCGGGTGCCATCTCTGTGCCTCTGCCTTGGCATCTAACAGTTTGGGAATCTGTTAGTTCCTATGGGATTATGTGGAGTATTTCCAGAGACTCATTGAAGGGGCATCACATTTATTAATTCAATTTATTTTACAGAAGTGGGGCTTCTGCAGGGGGGGGGCTTCTGCAGGGGTGGGGCTTCAGTGGGGGTGGGGCTTCTGCAGGGGTGGGGCTTCTGCAGGGGTGGGGCTTCAGATTCCTGATGATCGGTTTTTGCGGTCTATGGGGTGGGTTAGCTGTAGATTTAGTTACATTACAGTGAGGGGTCTGCAGAGAAGATGATGACTTGTGTATAATGTATCTAGTATGAAATTATCTTCGGATTCTGCTGATGACAGATGGTGGTTCCAAAGCAAGAGCGCGTAGCAGAGGCCCAAGAAGCCCTAAAGCTGGCCCAGGAGAGACTGAGACAGAAGCAGGCCAGCCTCGCCATGGTAAGGGGGTGACATTGTATAGATATATGTGTAGTGTATTCTTATATACCAGTGTAGATGGGGGTGAAGACCCCACTATGACCCCTTGAAGTCACAGGCCCAGTGCCGGATGCTGAACTACTAATGTCCTGACTACTGTTCAGCAGCCTCAGGCTTTGGGACTGTATACTCATGATGTGAGGGAGTAAAAGGCGACTCCCAGACACTTTCCAGCGCTATGGATGGACCTGGGGCAGCAGCGAGGGGGTCACATGTTTCATGTTTTTTGTATTTAGGTAGAAGAACATCAACAATTGCTTCAAAAACAGTACAACGACAGCATCGCAGAGAAGGATCACCTGGCGCACAGGAAGCAGCTGACCATCCAGCGCCTGGCGAGGGCGTCCGTCCTGATCACAGCTCTGGACGAGGAGAAGGTGCAGTATATTAAATATACAGACCCCCTTTCTTCAGGAGCTGCCTGACACCACAGGGCGGAGGACCTGCAATGAGGACCTGCAATGAGGACCTGGGAGGCGGACCTGGGAGGCGGACCTGGACCAGTTCTCATGACCATTCCCCAGAGGCCTGTAGATCCTGTGCCGGCACTTACATTAGATGTTGTTGGTTCCTCCCAGGTGCGATGGAAGGAGTCAGGTGAGCGGCTGGAGCTGCGGCTGAGGGGGGTCCTGGGCGACGTCCTGGTCTCCGCTGCCTTCATCGTATATTGCGGGGTCTTTACATCCGAGTATCGGGCACAACTCATGGTGCAGTGGTTGGAGTTCTGTAAAACATATCAGATCCCAGTGTCAGAGGATTACTCGTTCATCCACGCTATGGCTGCTGAGAGAGAGGTAGGTAGCTGGGGGCCTAGGGGTTTTGTATATAACTGCGTATTGTCTCTCTCCAGAACAGTTTGGGTTTTTGGTTTAGTTCTCGTTCTTTATCAGATGTCTTTCAGCTGCTCCCTCTCCTCTCTCACAGCATTCAGTCTCAGACAAAGATAGAACTGGAGCTGTGTGCCCTCTTTGCACAATTTGTATAAAAATCCATTTTCTCTCCCTCTCTAGGACACATTTGAACATGATCTCTTTAGTGTGATGCTTGTGTGTGCTCAATCAGATATTTCCCAGATGCTCCCTCTCCCCTCCCACAGCATTCAGTCTCAGACAGAGATGGGTAAAACTGCTGCTGTGTTCTCCCCTTTGTGTATAAATAATATGAAAATTGTTGTTCTTACTTTCTAGGACAGGTTTAAATTCAGGCTCTCATTGAGATGACCATGTCTCCTAGCTGCTCCCTCTCCCCTCTCACAGCGAATAGTCTGCAGCTGTGTCCTCTTTGCATTTCTATATAAGTTTTATATAATCTCTCTCTAGGATAGTATTTTGGAAAGTCTTTTTGTTGTATAATGCTTAAATCAAATGTCTTCCCGCTGCTCCCTCTCCCCTCTCACAGCATTTAGTCTCAGAGATAGATAAACCTGCAACTGTGTCCTCTGTGAGTAACTTTTCTAGAAATGTGTATCCTCTCTCCAGGACAATAATGTGGGCAGGTGTTTTTTTTTTTTTTTGCAATACCTGTGTTTAGTCAACTGTTCCCTCTCCCCTATCACAGCTTTCAGTCTCAGCATTCAGGGTCATACAAACTGCAGCTATCCAGTTTTGTTGTTCATATTTATGCATTGAGAAGGACTCTGTGAATCAGAAACAAAATTCTATAGGAATGAATCCTATTTTCTTATCTGTATTGATCCTCCACTAGGTGAGGCGTTGGCACAGCGAAGGTTTACCCCCTGATCCCTACTCCCTAGAGAATGCCATCTTAGTTCAGAATGGCCAGCGCTGGCCCCTCCTGATTGATCCTCACGGCCAGGCATACAAGTGGATTTGCCAGATGGAAGGTGGGAAATTACGGCAGGTCCAGGCCTCCGATCCCGGCTACATGAAAACCCTGGAAAATGCCATCCGCCTGGGGGAGCCCATCCTCATACAGGTAGCTGCACCCTCTAACCAGGGGGGTAATAGTGGCTGCAGAACAACGCATGATAATGTTATGTGGATCTTCCAGGATGTCCCTGAAGACATGGAACCCAGTCTCAAGCCCATTCTTGGAAGAGAAATTCACCGGCGAGCAGGACAAGACGTCATACGCTTAGGGGATGCAGAGATTGAGTACAACAGCAACTTTAGGTAAGTTCTATCAGGACCAGGACTAGGGAGTCTCTGACCATTTTGGTGGAGTTGGAGTCGTGATAAATTATTATTAAGTCTGTTCTATATGTGATCTAAGGATTTAGACCAGGAGTGAGCAACATTTATCAGTCCAAGGGCCGCATTGTCCTACTGCTCAACTTTAAGAGGCTGCAGCAGTAACCAGCACCCTAGATGCACCAACACCACAGTACAGCACAAAATACCCACCCCAGGAATTATACATACCAGAGTAGAGCAATACATACCCCCCCAGCAACCAATTACTGCATTCAAGGCAGACAATAATAGTGGAGACCCCCAGAGCAGACAATAACAGTGCAGACCCCAGAGCAGACAATAATAATACTGGAGACCCCAGAGCAGACAATAACAGTGGAGACCCCCAGAGCAGACAATAATAGTGGAGACCCCCAGAGCAGGCAATAATAGTGGAGACCCCCAGAGCAGGCAATAATAGTGGAGACCCCCAGAGCAGGCAATAATAGTGGAGACCCCCAGAGCAGGCAATAATAGTGGAGACCCCCAGAGCAGACGATAATAGTGGAGACCCCCAGAGCAGACGATAATAGTGGAGACCCCCAGAGCAGGCGATAATAGTGGAGACCCCCAGAGCAGGCGATAATAGTGGAGACCCCAGAGCAGACAATAATAGTGCAGACCCCAGAGCAGGCGATAATAGTGGAGACCCCAGAGCAGACAATAATAGTGGAGACCCCCAGAGCAGACAATAATAGTGGAGACCCCCAGAGCAGACAATAATAGTGGAGACCCCCAGAACAGACAATAATAGTGGAGACCCTCAGAGCAGGCGATAATAGTGGAGACCCTCAGAGCAGGCGATAATAGTGGAGACCCCCAGAGCAGACAATAATAGTGGAGACCCCAGAGCAGACAATAATAGTGCAGACCCAAGAGCAGACAATAATAGTGCAGACCCCAGAGCAGACAATAATATTGGAGACCCCCCCCCCCCCAGAGCAGACAATAATAGTGGAGACCCCCCCCCCCAGAGCAGACAATAATAGTGGAGACCCCCCCCCCCCCCCCAGAGCAGACAATAATAGTGGAGACCCCCAGAGCAGACAATAATAGTGGAGACCCCAGAGCAGACGATAATAGTGGAGACCCCCAGAGCAGACGATAATAGTGGAGACCCCAGAGCAGACGATAATAGTGCAGACCCCCAGAGCAGACGATAATACTGGAGACCCCCAGAGCAGACAATAATAATACTGGAGAGCACAGAGCAGACAATAATAATACTGGAGACCCCAGAGCAGACAATAGTAATACTGGAGACCCCAGAGCAGACAATAATAATACTGGAGACCCCAGAGCAGACAATAATAATACTGGAGACCCCAGAGCAGACAATTTATAATACTGGAGACCCCAGAGCAGACAATAATAGTGGAGACCCCAGAGCAGACAATAATAATACTGGAGACCCCAGAGCAGACAATAATAATACTGGAGACCCCAGAGCAGAAGATAATAATACTGGAGACCCCAGAGCAGACAATAATAATACTGGAGACCCCAGAGCAGACAATTATAATACTGGAGACCCCAGAGCAGACAATTATAATACTGGAGACCCCAGAGCAGACAATAATAATACTGGAGACCCCAGAGCGGACAATTATAATACTGGAGACCCCAGAGCAGACAATAATAATACTGGAGACCCCAGAGCAGACAATTATAATACTGGAGACCACAGAGCAGACAATTATAATACTGGAGACCCCAGAGCAGACAATAATAGTGGAGACCCCAGAGCAGACAATAATAATACTGGAGACCCCAGAGCAGACAATAATAATACTGGAGACCCCAGAGCAGAAGATAATAATACTGGAGACCCCAGAGCAGACAATTATAATACTGGAGACCCCAGAGCAGACAATTATAATACTGGAGACCCCAGAGCAGACAATAATAGTGGAGACCCCCGGAGCAGACAATAATAGTGGAGACCCCAGAGCAGACAAAGAAAAAAAAGCCCTCCCCTTTCCTGGCTTCTCTTCTGCTCCCTGCACTACGCTTCAGCTGCTTCTTTCTTCCATGCGTCGCTCTGTTGTGTCTCCCGCGCTGGTGGTATGCACCGGCATCAGGATCCAGAGCAGGAGAGGACCCAGGAGCAGTACAAGTGACAAGTACAGTACTTACAAGTCCTGGGTCCTCTGCTCTGTGTCCTTACCCCAGCGATTTTCACCAGTGTCAGTAGTCAGGACACTGAGCGGAGCGGCAAGAGAGGAACCAGGAGCGGTGAGGACTTCTCAGCTGCACTTACCGCTACCCGACCTCCTGCACCAATGATCTGCTATTAGTTATGGATGTGCTTGAACTCCAACTCTCAGCAGGGTGCAGACCACAACTTGAGACTTGACAGACTGCGTGTGGCCTGTGTACGCGGCTTGTGCCGCTTCATGGCTTTTAGTTGGGATGAATTTGTCAGCACTTTATGTACATGCTCAGTACTGAAGCTCTTTCTACAGCATACCCCAGATATAGTGCCGCCACATTATACCTCCTATACAGTGCTAGTCACAGCATACCCCAGATATAGTGCCGCCACATTATACCTCCTATACAGTGCTAGTCACAGCATACCCCAGATATAGTGCCCCCACAATATACCTCCTGTATAGTGCTAGTCACAGCATACCCCAGATATAGTGCCGACACATTATACCTCCTATACAGTGCTAGTAACAACATACCCCAGATATAGTGCCACCACATTATACCTCCTATACAGTGCTAGTCACAGCATACCCCAGATATAGTGCCGCCACATTATACCTCCTATACAGTGCTAGTCACAGCATACCCCAGATATAGTGCCCCACATTATACCTCCTATACAGCGCTAGTCACAGCATACCCCAGATATAGTGCCACCACATTATACCTCCTATACAGTGCTAGTCACAGCATACCCCAGATATAGTGCAGCCACATTATACCTCCTATACAGTGCTAGTCACAGCATAACCCAGATATAGTGCCGCCACATTATACCTCCTATACAGTGCTAGTCACAGCATACCCCAGATATAGTGCCCCACATTATACCTCCTATACAGTGCTAGTCACAGCATACCCCAGATATAGTGCCCCCACATTATACCTCCTGTATAGTGCTAGTCACAGCATACCCCATATAGTGCTGCCACATTATACCTCCTATACAGTGCTAGTCACAGCATACCCCAGATATAGTGCCGCCACATTATACCTCCTATACAGTGCTAGTCACAGCATACCCCAGATATAGTGCCGCCACATTATACCTCCTATACAGTGCTAGTCACAGCATACCCCAGATATAGTGCCGCCACATTATACCTCCTATACAGTGCTAGTCACAGCATACCCCAGATATAGTGCCCCCACATTATACCTCCTGTATAGTGCTAGTCACAGCATACCCCAGATATAGTGCCGACACATTATACCTCCTATACAGTGCTAGTAACAACATACCCCAGATATAGTGCCACCACATTATACCTCCTATACAGCGCTAGTCACAGCATACCCCAGATATAGTGCCACCACATTATACCTCCTATACAGTGCTAGTCACAGCATACCCCAGATATAGTGCAGCCACATTATACCTCCTATACAGTGCTAGTCACAGCATAACCCAGATATAGTGCCGCCACATTATACCTCCTATACAGTGCTAGTCACAGCATACCCCAGATATAGTGCCCCACATTATACCTCCTATACAGTGCTAGTCACAGCATACCCCAGATATAGTGCCCCCACATTATACCTCCTGTATAGTGCTAGTCACAGCATACCCCATATAGTGCTGCCACATTATACCTCCTATACAGTGCTAGTCACAGCATACCCCATATAGTGCTGCCACATTATACCTCCTATATAGTGCTAGTCACAGCATACCCCAGATATAGTGGCACCACATTATACCTCCTATACAGTGCTAGTAACAACATACCCCAGATATAGTGCCGCCACATTATACCTCCTATACAGTGCTAGTCACAGCATACCCCAGATATAGTGCCGCCACATTATACCTCCTATACAGTGCTAGTCACAGCATACCCCAGATATAGTGCCGCCACATTATACCTCCTATACAGTGCTAGTCACAGCATACCCCAGATATAGTGGCACCACATTATACCTCCTCTACAGTGCTAGTCACAGCATACCCCAGATATAGTGCCACCACATTATACCTCCTGTACAGTGCTAGTCACAGCATACCCCAGATATAGTGCCACCACAATATATCTCCTATACAGTGCTAGTAACAACATACCCCAGATATAGTGCTGCCACATTATACCTCCTATACAGTGCTAGTCACAGCATACCCCAGATATAGTGCCGCCACATTATACCTCCTATACAGTGCTAGTCACAGCATACCCCAGATATAGTGCAGCCACATTATACCTCCTATACAGTGCTAGTCACAGCATACCCCAGATATAGTGCCCCACATTATACCTCCTATACAGTGCTAGTCACAGCATACCCCAGATATAGTGCCCCACATTATACCTCCTATATAGTGCTAGTCACAGCATACCCCAGATATAGTGCTGCCACATTATACCTCCTATACAGTGCTAGTCACCGCATACCCCAGATATAGTGCCGACACATTATACCTCCTATACAGCGCTAGTCACAGCATACCCCAGATATAGTGCCACCACATTATACCTCCTATACAGTGCTAGTCACAGCATACCCCAGATATAGTGCCGCCACATTATACCTCCTATACAGCGCTAGTCACAGCATACCCCAGATATAGTGCCACCACATTATACCTCCTATACAGCGCTAGTCACAGCATACCCCAGATATAGTGCCCCCACATTATACCTCCTGTATAGTGCTAGTCACAGCATACCCCATATAGTGCTGCCACATTATACCTCCTATACAGTGCTAGTCACAGCATACCCCATATAGTGCTGCCACATTATACCTCCTATATAGTGCTAGTCACAGCATACCCCAGATATAGTGGCACCACATTATACCTCCTATACAGTGCTAGTAACAACATACCCCAGATATAGTGCCGCCACATTATACCTCCTATACAGTGCTAGTCACAGCATACCCCAGATATAGTGCCGCCACATTATACCTCCTATACAGTGCTAGTCACAGCATACCCCAGATATAGTGCCGCCACATTATACCTCCTATACAGTGCTAGTCACAGCATACCCCAGATATAGTGGCACCACATTATACCTCCTCTACAGTGCTAGTCACAGCATACCCCAGATATAGTGCCACCACATTATACCTCCTGTACAGTGCTAGTCACAGCATACCCCAGATATAGTGCCACCACAATATATCTCCTATACAGTGCTAGTAACAACATACCCCAGATATAGTGCTGCCACATTATACCTCCTATACAGTGCTAGTCACAGCATACCCCAGATATAGTGCCGCCACATTATACCTCCTATACAGTGCTAGTCACAGCATACCCCAGATATAGTGCCCCCACATTATGCCTCCTATACAGTGCTAGTCACAGCATACCCCAGATATAGTGCCACCACAATATATCTCCTATACAGTGCTAGTAACAACATACCCCAGATATAGTGCCGCCACATTATACCTCCTATACAGTGCTAGTCACAGCATACCCCAGATATAGTGCCCCCACATTATACCTCCTGTATAGTGCTAGTCACAGCATACCCCAGATATAGTGCCGACACATTATACCTCCTATACAGTGCTAGTAACAACATACCCCAGATATAGTGCCACCACATTATACCTCCTATACAGTGCTAGTCACAGCATACCCCAGATATAGTGCCGCCACATTATACCTCCTATACAGTGCTAGTCACAGCATACCCCAGATATAGTGCCCCACATTATACCTCCTATACAGCGCTAGTCACAGCATACCCCAGATATAGTGCCACCACATTATACCTCCTATACAGTGCTAGTCACAGCATACCCCAGATATAGTGCAGCCACATTATACCTCCTATACAGTGCTAGTCACAGCATAACCCAGATATAGTGCCGCCACATTATACCTCCTATACAGTGCTAGTCACAGCATACCCCAGATATAGTGCCCCACATTATACCTCCTATACAGTGCTAGTCACAGCATACCCCAGATATAGTGCCCCCACATTATACCTCCTGTATAGTGCTAGTCACAGCATACCCCATATAGTGCTGCCACATTATACCTCCTATACAGTGCTAGTAACAACATACCCCAGATATAGTGCCGCCACATTATACCTCCTATACAGTGCTAGTCACAGCATACCCCAGATATAGTGCCGCCACATTATACCTCCTATACAGTGCTAGTCACAGCATACCCCAGATATAGTGCCGCCACATTATACCTCCTATACAGTGCTAGTCACAGCATACCCCAGATATAGTGGCACCACATTATACCTCCTCTACAGTGCTAGTCACAGCATACCCCAGATATAGTGCCACCACATTATACCTCCTGTACAGTGCTAGTCACAGCATACCCCAGATATAGTGCCACCACAATATATCTCCTATACAGTGCTAGTAACAACATACCCCAGATATAGTGCTGCCACATTATACCTCCTATACAGTGCTAGTCACAGCATACCCCAGATATAGTGCCGCCACATTATACCTCCTATACAGTGCTAGTCACAGCATACCCCAGATATAGTGCCCCCACATTATGCCTCCTATACAGTGCTAGTCACAGCATACCCCAGATATAGTGCCACCACAATATATCTCCTATACAGTGCTAGTAACAACATACCCCAGATATAGTGCCGCCACATTATACCTCCTATACAGTGCTAGTCACAGCATACCCCAGATATAGTGCCCCCACATTATACCTCCTATACAGTGCTAGCCACAGCATACCCCAGATATAGTGCCACCACATTATACCTCCTATACAGTGCTAGCCACAGCATACCCCAGATATAGTGCCGCCACATTATACCTCCTATACAGTGCTAGTCACTGCATACCCCAGATATAGTGCCGCCACATTATACCTCCTGTATAGTGCTAGTCACAGCATACCCCAGATATAGTGCCGCTACATTATACCTCCTATACAGCGCTAGTCACAGCATAACCCAGATATAGTGCTGCCACATTATGCCTCTTATACAGTGCTAGTCACAGCATACCCCAGATATAGTGCCGCCACATTATACCTCCTATACAGTGCTAGTCACAGCATACCCCAGATATAGTGCCACCACATTATACCTCCTATACAGTGCTAGCCACAGCATACCCCAGATATAGTGCCCCCACATTATACCTCCTATACAGTGCTAATCACAGCATACCCCAGATATAGTGCCCCACATTATACCTCCTATACAGTGCTAGTCACCGCATACCCCAGATATAGTGCCGCCACATTATACCTCCTGTATAGTGCTAGTCACAGCATACCCCAGATATAGTGCCGCTACATTATACCTCCTATACAGTGCTAGTCACAGCATACCCCAGATATAGTGCCACCACATTATACCTCCTATATAGTGCTAGTCACAGCATACCCCAGATATAGTGCTGCCACATTATACCTCCTATACAGTGCTAGTCACAGCATACCCCAGATATAGTGCTGCCACATTATACCTCCTATACAGTGCTAGTCACCGCATACCCCAGATATAGTGCCGACACATTATACCTCCTATACAGTGCTAGTCACCGCATACCCCAGATATAGTGCCGACACATTATACCTCCTATACAGTGCTAGTAACAACATACCCCAGATATAGTGCCGCCACATTATACCTCCTATACAGCGCTAGTCACAGCATACCCCAGGTATAGTGCCGACACATTATACCTCCTATACAGTGCTAGTCACAGCATACCCCAGATATAGTGCCGACACATTATACCTCCTATACAGTGCTAGTCACAGCATACCCCAGATATAGTGCTGCCACATTATACCTCCTATACAGTGCTAGTCACAGCATACCCCAGATATAGTGCTGCCACATTATACCTCCTATACAGTGCTAGTCACCGCATACCCCAGATATAGTGCCGACACATTATACCTCCTATACAGTGCTAGTAACAACATACCCCAGATATAGTGCCGCCACATTATACCTCCTATACAGCGCTAGTCACAGCATACCCGAGATATAGTGCAGCCACATTATACCTCCTATACAGTGCTAGTCACAGCATAACCCAGATATAGTGCCACCACATTATACCTCCTATACAGTGCTAGTAACAACATACCCCAGATATAGTGCCGCCACATTATACCTCCTGTACAGCGCTAGTCACAGCGTACCCCATATATAGTGCCGCCACATTATACCTCCTATACAGTGCTAGTCACAGCATACCCCAGATATAGTGCTGCCACATTATACCTCCTATACAATGCTAGTCACAGCATACCCCAGATATAGTGCTGCCACATTATACCTCCTATACAGTGCTAGTCACAGCATACCC
The DNA here is from genome assembly GCF_040894005.1 of Engystomops pustulosus. Lineage (NCBI taxonomy): Eukaryota > Metazoa > Chordata > Amphibia > Anura > Leptodactylidae > Engystomops > Engystomops pustulosus. The sequence continues at coordinate 11,699,464 of NC_092413.1, forward strand.
CAGATATAGTGCCGCCACATTATACCTCCTATACAGCGCTAGTCACAGCATACCCCAGATATAGTGCCGCCACATTATACCTCCTATACAGTGCTAGTCACAGCATACCCCAGATATAGTGCCACCACATTATACCTCCTATACAGTGCTAGTCACAGCATACCCCACATATAGTGCTTCCACATTATACCTCCTATACAGCGCTAGTCACAGCATACCCCAGATATAGTGCCCCACATTATACCTCCTATACAGTGCTTGTCCCATAGTAAATGGTCATACGGTGCAGTCACAGTGTGTTTGTTGTTGCAGGTTGTATATGGCGACCCAGAATCCAAACCCACATTTCTTACCAGCAATTTGCATCTCTGTCACATTGATAAACTTTACGGTGACATTTAAAGGGTTACAAGACCAACTCCTGAGCAGCGTCGTCATCCACGAGCAGCCGCATCTGGAGGCACAAAGATCCCAAATACTGGAGAGTATAGCAGCGGATCTGAGTACTCTGCGGGGCCTGGAGGAGCAGTCACTCACTTTACTGCAAAAAACTGAAGGTGATTTTATGTAAAGAGGTTGTCTGTACTGTACAGTAAGTGTTATGTGTGCCTGCAGCGCCTCCACAGGATTAGTGAAGTATTACAGTTCATATGGAGGTACCAAATCTACCAAAAGCAGGAGATGGCACTTCCCTGATCAGGGGACCTCTCCATCTTTTGGTTTGATTAAGATAATTTTTACCCGTTAACATTTAGGGCATTTACTGGACGATGAAGATCTTATTAACACTCTGCAAAAATCCAAACTCACCTCCAAAGACGTCTTCAAGAGAATGAGGGATTCTGGGAAGACTGAGGCAAGCATCGAAGCGGCCCGTGGCATCTACCTCCCCGTGGCCCAGCGCGGGGCTGTCCTGTATTTCGTGGTGGCCGACCTGATTCACCTGAACTACATGTACCAGTTCTCTCTGCAATGGTTCCATCAGGTTTTTGTGGAAGCCATTAAAGCGTCAGCGACTTCCCCATCTCAGGTCCCTTTGCCGTCTTCTCCGGGGATTATGCGGCCGCTGAGCAGACAGAGGAGAGAGAGAGAAGAAGAAGAGGAGAACGGCCGGAGCGAGGATATCCAGAGACACCTGGACAATATCTGCAGCAATTTAACCAGAAATGTATATAAGGTAATGAGGACGATGCACATATGGGGGATGATGGAGGACTTGCCGAACTCCCTCAGTGCAGGTGCTGGAGGTGTGGGGCGCATGCACAGGGGCTGCACCAAGAATCATATAGATGTAGGTTGGGTACAGTGAACCTTTTAAGAAATGGTCCAATTGTTTTTAACCACCAAACGTCATAAGGTCCTCAGGATATTGTAATTTTCTCGGAATTTCCCCCCCAGATCATCTCCACGGCCCTCCTCACAGAGCACAGGCTTTGCTTCTCTTTCATGCTGACGGTGAACATCATGAGACACAGCGGAGATCAGGAGGAAGCAGCGATCCCGGGATTTCTACCGGAATCAGAATGGGAATTCTTTCTGCACTCGCTGGTCCTCAGCAACGTGATGGAGAAGACGAGCTCCGCAGGGAGTGATGGTAAATGTGAACGCACCCTATGCACACTGTCATGTCATAATATGTTATATTATTAGTGAGGTCACATTTCAGGTTATATAAACACCATAATATAACAGAAATACTGCATTATTAATACAGGTACTATGTAAAAAGACAATGCAATAGGTCACAAGGATAAACTTGCTCCTCTACACCAGAAACTGGACTGTGGGGGTCATTTACTAAGATTCTCTTTTTTTCGTCGGGTTTCCCGAATTTTTCGGATTTGCACCGAATTGCCCCTGGTTTTTGTCGTACGCGATCGGATTGTGGTGCTTCGGCGCCGGCATGCATGTGACGTGCCGTGGCCATCGGATTTGGAAAAATTGCGGTATTCAAAAAAAAAAAAAGTGTCACTTGACACGCACTTACCTGCACCAAGAAATAGAAGGTGAACTCCAGCGGACCTCGGCGCAGCAGCAACACCTGGTGGACATTGGGCGCACGGACCTTAGTGAATCCCGGCCGGACCCGAATCAGCGTTGGAGAACAAGCCGCTGGATCGCGACTGCACCGGGTAAGTAAATGTGCCCCAATGTGTATAAAGACTTAAAGGCATCTACCTTTAAAAATCCTGATAAACCAGGGACATTACTCTTAGATCCAGGCACCGGGACTGTGGTATCTTCTTTTATTTGTTATCCATGGTCTCCTGCCTTAGCATAATTATAAAATGTGATTTTTTTATTTTTTTTTAATGAGCCTGAAGGGCTCTGGGAGGTGTTACCGGAGCCTCTGCTTGCTTCAGCTTCACAGGCTGTTACACTGTTTCCCCCTCCCCCCTGTGTGCCTAAATCTCAAACAATGGGAGGGGGAAAATGTTCCTGCACAGTGTAAAAGACCATGAAACTACAGCACTGAGAGGCTCTGTTAAGAACCCCAGAGCCTTTCCAGCTCTTCAGCATGATTTAAAATTCGATTTTAGAAGATAGGAAGCCATGGATAATAAATATAAGATTACCACAGTCCCGGTGCCTGGATCTATGAGTAATGTCCCTGGTGTATCATGTGGGAAGACGCTGCCTTTCCTTGTAGAGATCCAGCTGGTGTAGGGAATCTTATGGGCAATGGTCCATGGGAAAAATGGGAGCCCTCCCGCACTAGAGACACTAGAGATGGTTTTCCTCACCAGTGATTTCTGGCAGATGCTGGGGGGACAGACTGTGCACCTGTAATGTATCTCCCCCAGGACCGGATACTTTCCTCCTTACTCCCTGTATACCTTTGGCTTCTGCATTTCTAGAGACTGGAAGACAAATAGGAAAAATAAATTAAAATGCACCTGTAGATCTCAGGTATCCTGCATTATCCCCGGTCTAACACATAGGGGCAGATCTACTTACCTGGTCCATTCGCGATCCAGCGGCGCGTTCTCTGTGGAGGATTCGGGTCCAGCCGGGATTCACTAAGGTAGTTCCCCCGATGTCCGCCAGGTGTCGCTGCTGCGCTGAATTTCGTCAGAGTGCACTGAAGTTCACCAAGCCGGGCCGGGTGCAGGTAAGAGACACATTTTTAAAAAAAAAAAAATACGCCGGTTTCTCCAAATCTGACGGGTTTTCAAACGGCCACGCCCCCGATTTCCGTCGCGTGCATGCCGGCGCCGAAGTGCCACAAACCGATCTCGTGCGGCAAAATCCCGGGGCAATTCAGGAAAAATCGGCACAAAACTGTAAAATTCTGGTAACCCCACGTAAAAACACGATTCGGGCCCTTATTAAATGACCCCCAGTGTCTATATAAACCTTGCAGATAGTCGCTGTGACATAGATGGCAATCAGCGATGTGTAACTTATACATTTATCTTTCAGGCCGCAATGAAGCGTCAGAGAAAAGCGACAACAATGAGCAGGATAAAGGTAACGCGGCAGAGCATTTATCACCATTATTGTGTCCTTTTTTCTGTTATGTTGCATTTGATTGATCTGTGCCACTTTAGTAGTGTGTATGTGGTGTACACAATCACGGTCCAGCTCAGCCCCATAGAGGTGCAATGTGATTATTTTTTGTATAGTCCAAATGCAGATGGAACAAAGCGATCAATCTCTGCTGCCCCTAGTGGCAAGGATCAGGATGACAATTCCTCTACACTAGGGTGCTGATAGCGCTGTAGGAGATAAGGCAGACCCCTGTCAAGCAATATTTGTATTCCCCTTTTAGCATGACCCACCCGGGCATGCCCACTAGATAGACAAATTTGCTAGACATTTGCTAATTCTGCCCCACTGTGATATGAATCACCACCCACATCATTGTGCACACAGGTAACAGGCGCCAATCATGTTCCTTAGGATGTGAACGATGGTTTTCTGTGTTGCAGGAGGCGCCACGGATGAGGTCCTGGGCCGTGAGATACCACCGTGGCTTTCAGACACCACGTGGCGGCAGTGCCTGTACATGAGCCGATACATGGAGCCTTTCTCAGATCTGTGCAACTCCTTGTCATCGAATGCTCTGCAATGGAGGGAATTTAGAGAAACCCGAGATCTGTACGATTATCTCGGGAAACAGCACAAAGGCCGCGAGCCAGGTGAGAGATGGAAAGATATAGATACAGATAGATGTAGAATAGAGAGAGACAACCGCTAGATGGCAGCGAGTGAGGGCGAGACCACCGCTAGATGGCAGCGAGTGAGGGCGAGACAACCGCTAGATGGCAGCGAGGGCGAGACAACCGCTAGATGGCAGCGAGTGAGGGCGAGACAACCGCTAGATGGCAGCGAGGGCGAGACAACCGCTAGATGGCAGCGAGGGCGAGACAATTGCTAGATGATGGCGAGGGCGAGACAATTGCTAGATGACAGCGAGGGCGAGACAGCCGCTAGATGACAGCGAGGGCGAGACAACCGCTAGATGACAGCGAGGGCGAGACAATTGCTAGATGATGGTGAGGGCGAGACAACTGCTAGATGGCAGCGAGGGGGAGACAACCGCTAGAGGGCAGCGAGGGCGAGACAACCGCTAGATGACAGCGAGGGCGAGACAATTGCTAGATGATGGTGAGGGCGAGACAATTGCTAGATGATGGTGAGGGCGAGACAACTGCTAGATGATGGTGAGGGCGAGACAACTGCTAGATGGCAGCAAGGGCGAGACAACCGCTAGATGACAGCGAGGGCGAGACAATTGCTAGATGATGGTGAGGGTGAGACAAACGCTAGATGGCAGCGAGGGCGAGACAACCGCTAGATGGCAGCGAGGGCGAGACAACCGCTAGATGGCAGCGAGGGCGAGACAACCGCTAGATGACAGCGAGGGGGAGACAACCGCTAGATGGCAGCGAGGGCGAGACAACCGCGAGATGGCAGCGAGGGCGAGACAACCGCTAGATGACGGCGAGGGCGAGACAACCGCTAGATGGCAGCGAGGGCGAGACAACCGCTAGATGGCAGCGAGGGCGAGACAATTGCTCAGTTAGAATACAGTTTAGAAAGATACAGTCCTTATATTAGAGAGAAAGACAATTGCTAGATAAGCGATTACCCTGTCTATTCCTCAGCAGATGATCACCAGTCCCATCCAGGAGACGCTGCTGACCACGAGACGTCCGGACCTGCTGACAGGTTCCATTGGGAGACGCTGACGTCATTCCAGAAGCTTCTATTGGTACAGTGTTACAGCTTCTTCTATATCCTGTGATTGTTACTATTTTGTGTTTATCGCACATTACAAGTAATAAGAAGACGAGCAGAATATTGATTATTACTGATTTTGATTCTTCAGATAAAACTTCTGCGTCCCGAATGTCTGATCAGCGCGATCCAAAAATTTATATTGGAGCAGATGGGAGCAGAATACGTCCACAGCCGCCCCATTAATATGAAGCAGGCGCTGGAGGAGTCCAGCCCGTCCACCCCCATCATATTCCTCCTCTCTGCTGGTGAGCGGCTTGTCTATTGGAGCTACTCTTTGTATAAGGATCAGGCGGCTTCTATGTTCTGCCCCCCCCATGCTTTACACTGTAGCTCTTCTCCATTAGGTGAAACCCAACTTGTACTACACAGTATTAATGTTCTCATCATTTGCTGCAGATTGTGGTGTGATTAGAGACTCTCTAAGGCTCCTCTTATTCTTCTATAGGTAGTGACCCCACGGGTCAGCTGGAGCGCCTCGCTCTGGAGGTCCATGGCAGCACCTTACACCTGGACATGATCTCCCTGGGTCGGGGTCAGGGGGTGAAGGCAGAAGAGATTATTACCAAGGCCAGAAGACTGAAGGGGCATTGGGTCTTCCTCCAGAACTGCCACCTCGCTGCCTCGTTTATGCCCAGGCTCAGAGAAATCGTGGACGGGTAAGATCAGATGCCGCCAGTAACCATGTGACAAGTCTCAGCCGTCACGTGATCATGGGGTTTATTTTAGATTCGAGCAGCAGGACGGGTCCATGGATCCGCACTTCAGGCTGTGGCTCAGCTCCAAGCCCGATGAATCCTTCCCAGTTTCCATCCTGCAGAAGGGTTTGAAGGTGAGAAACGTTACATGGTGACCCCTAGTAGATGTACAGTCCTGGTATTTCTAGAAGTGTCTTCCATCTTTCCCCATAGATGGCAGTGGAGCCCCCTGTGGGCCTAAAGGGGAAATTGCTAGAGACGTTTGACAGCAGCGGGTTGATCACAGAGAAGATCTTCCATAAGGAAGACGGGCGACCGCTCTGGAAGAGGCTCCTGTTCAGTCTGTGCCTGTTCCACGCTGTGATAAATGAGAGAAGGAAATATGGCGCCCTGGGGTGGAACATCCCCTATGACTTCACCATCTCGGACCTGGAGGTTGGTTTGGTAGAGATGGATCACATTTAAGGAGTCTGCACCCGTGAGATTTGATTCTGGTGTGTAACGTGACAACACATCGCACGGGCTGAGAAAAAAAACATGGCCGATTTTCTTCTGAACAGCGCCCCACCTGTCCATAGGTTGTGTCTGGTATTGCAGCTTGTGATTGCACTTCATCTGTAGGTTTTGTACATCTAGTGTAAAGTAGACGTCTTACCTCTGCTCCTTACTTGTAAGATCTCTCCCATCAGTGTAAGCTGCAATGTAAAATACAGTGACACAAAGTTATGATAACTGCATTATGTCCCATCAGCTCTATCTAGTAACAGCGCCACCTAGTGGACAGATTACCTGAAGTGTCCACAGTTTCCTGCATACAGTGTAATCCTGTTGTGTGTCCAGGTCTCGGTGCAGATGTTGGATACACTCACAGATAATCACAGAGAGATCCCGTGGACGGCCCTCCATTATCTAACAGGCGAGGTGGTGTACGGAGGCCGAGTGACCGACTTCTGGGACCGGCGCTGCTTGCTGAGCATCCTGGACAATTTCTACTCCCCCGCTCTGCTGCAGGATGACTACTTTTTCTCTGCTGACCAGGTGAGGGCACAATAACTAACTGTGGCAGGGGAGAAGTCAAAAAGAATCTCACGAACGTCCCTCTGTTCCAGCACTGCTGGTCTTGGTCTCCAGCAATGTGATAACCATTTTTTATTTGAGCACCCAGCCAATCATAGAGCTGTAGGAATGATACAAAGACTTGTGATTGGCTGAGTGGTTACATGGCGCTGGGAGTGACCTCATCACTTCTGGTCAGGAGGGGACCAGACTGGCTGCACTGGAACAGAGGAACTTTAGAAGGCGAATTAAACCTTTATTTTCTTTGGCTACTCGGTCAGGTACAGTATATAAAATGTAATTTTTTTCCCCTTTTGTGATCAGACTGTTCTATATATAATAAGGGTCCACGGAAGGAAACAAAGAGTTGTCTTTCAATATTTCGTATTAGGTGATTTTAGATTTTTATGAAATCTATCAACAAAATCCATCCTGATAAACCAGGCACATTACCCATAAATCCAGGCACCGGGACTCTTATATGTGTTATCCATGGCCTCATTGCTTTAATCAACTTTTATTAGCAATATGCTAATTGCTTATTGACATGCTAGTGGTTCCCTCCGTGCTGCAGATTCCCAGACTGTTATACTGTCTGCCTCTCTCTGCATCAGAGGATGTTTCAGTACACATTGGGAGGGGGGAAATGTCCCTGTCTTTGAGGTGCTTCAGCCCTTAAAGCTCGAACACCGAGGGGCTCTGGTAACACCCTCCAGAGCTCTTCAAGCTCGTTAGCATAATTGTAAAAGTTGATTTTAGAAGAAAGGAGGTCATAGATAACAAATATAAGAAGATACCACAGTCCCGGTGCCTGGATCTATGAGCAATGTTCCAGATTTATCATGATGGACTTTGATGTGAGATTTCCTTTAAAGATCTATTACTAGTACACCAGATTATAAATCCATATATATATAAATATATTATGTACACGCAACAAAAAAAACACTCTGCAGCACAGTGTCATAGAACCCCTAAAAAGAGGGGGTGCATAAAGTCCAAAAAAAAAGCAGAGCAGCTCTCCAAGTCCCAAATAGTGAAAAGAAGGAAGGGTTTTTTTCCAAAACAGGCGACGTTGCTTGAGAAAGGTGGTAACACACCAAAATGTCACCTGTGTTGTTATAAAACCCTTCCTTCTTTTCACCAGTGCTGCTTCATTTTTTGGACTTGGATATAGATGGATAGATAGAGCTCTCTATCATAAAATGCAGCTCGTTAGAACTGTGCAAAATCACTGAATTAAGATAAAATACAACATCCAGAATGCAACAAATATGTAAAAAAAAAAAATCTGCAGAATTGCAAAGAGTTAAATCAGAAGACAATACGATTCCCTCCAGGACACAATGTTGCCGGGTGCAGCGTCGGCCGCACATCACAGATCACTTCCTGTCTGCTCCCAGCTCTCACCAGTAGGGGATGTAGCTCAGTGGTAGAGCGCATGCTTTGCATGTATGAGGCCCCGGGTTCAATCCCCGGCATCTCCACTTCTTTTTGTTTTCTATTTTTTTTTAATTTGTTAATTTTATTCAAGTGCAAAATAAATCAAATATATGTAAACCATGAATATCAGTCAGGAGACATCCCTCTAATCCACATATTCCAGATAATTGGACATGTCTATACATTTACATAATTAGAGGCGTTTCCTTTTGGTGAATGTCCCCATTATATTGGATTCCTATATCTAGGGGATTACGGAGTTCTCATATAGATTGTTCATAAGTGACTGACACAGTCTGTGTGTTTGTGTCTCAGGTTTATCGTCCATTGTCTGATGACGCCACGTTACAGGACTGCAGGGATTATGTGACTTCTCTCCCGGACACTGACAACCCTGAAATCTTCGGCATGCACCCCAATGCTGAGAGAGCGTACCTGACATCCCAGGGCCAGGCCTTCCTGGACACCGTAGTGAGGATGCAGTCCAGGATCAGCGCCGATCACACCGCACACAGGTAGGTAGTCACAGCGGAGGCCGATGGGCGTTATAGATTGTTACTAATGTATCTGAAAAACAAACCAAAACACAACAATCCTGATAAAAATGTTGACTTTTTACAATGTGCGATGCTCTGCAGAGGTGAATACAGTCAGGATGAGATGGTCCAGGATGTGATCACCAATATCCTTACCAAGCTGCCATTGGCTGTGGAAGGGAAGACGTCTCAGGGACCCCCCGCAGCCGAATCTCCCGACCAGAGGACGCTCGCCAACCTCCTGACTGACCCCACGTGGGAAACACTTGTGAAAGAAACCAAAGGTATCGAGTCAATGTCTCTATATAATGACCCCCCCCCCCTCTCCATCATATTACAAGATGCATTTTGTGTTGCAAAAATTATAAAACAGCAACAAAAGCAAATATTCTAATACTAGGTACAAAGTGCTGAGTTATCTCAAGTAGAGGCGACCTTTATGTGGACACCTAATGTCCATCCTTACCGTGTTCACCTCTGAGGGGTGACCGGACCCATCCATTCTGTTATGTCTTATACATTTCCATTGACATGACCGTTCATTGCCAGTGATGATCTTCCTCGGTTTTCATCAGTGAGTAGGTGACATCTTACACGTGTGATAGTAGAAGATCTAGAGTCGTAACGAGTCTGGGAAAAAAAATTTGCTGAATTTATAGAAAGATTTATAGAAAAATCGGATTATTTACATGTGTAGCAACACTGACACCTAGTGGACTGTCCCTGACTCAACAACTAAGTGGAAAAAAAAAAAAAATTCCAGCCCAGGATACATATCAGCTGGGATTTGTCCTGGTGCATAAGGCTAAGGGTGTGTCCATATAATAATAAGTTTTCACTGTACTATGACACTTGATTACGTCATGTGCTTCTATTTGCAGGTTACGACCCCCTGATCACTTCCGCGTTACTCACCGTCCTGCACCAGGAGATCCACAGGTTCAACCACCTGCTGTCCGTCATCCACGTCTCCCTGCGTGCCGTGCAGCAAGCCATCAGGGGGGAGGTCATCCTGAATAAAGGGTTAGAGGACGTCTACAGCTCTCTGGCCAACCTCAAAGTGCCCCCGCTGTGGCAGGTGAGTGGCCCACTTACAGGGGGTGTACACATTTATTCTATGCAGCTGCTACAATAATAAAGCAGTCCGCAAACGACTCGGGCAAAACATGGCGACAAATCCCATCCAGCCAACATATAAGGTACTACCACACCCAACGTCCACAAATCCTCCAATGATGGGACACATCCAAGGTCATTAGATGAGAAACTGATTACCCACCATTGGATCCCCCCCATGTAGTAGACAAATCAGGATCAGACGCTTGGTCACAGGCAGCACAGTTATTATACAATGTTATTCCTATTCACACTACGCTGTAACGTGACGTATTCTGTGTTTCAGCAATCCTCCTATGAATCGTGTAAGCTCCTGGGGTCATGGGTCGAGGACCTTGGGAAGCGGCTGGAATTTTTTGCATCCTGGTCTAGACAAGTGATGACGTGTGCACAGGAGAGGTGAGAGGAGGATAATACTGAGCAGATTCTCATCCATCAATAGGATAGGACTAGAACCATGTACACAATGTATCTCTGTATACAGTGTAGTGGTTACTGCAGAGGTGAAGAGTCGGCTATTAGTCTGGATCTAGGAGAAACACCTCAGCCTTATACATGACTGCATCTCCTAGACTTGGTGTTGTGGACAGTATCAGACTCTTCGGTTTACTTTCCTATTCCCCTCCTTTAGGTTTGGGGACCGATTGGGTCTTAAGAACAAAACATATAAATATTCTAGACCCAATTCTTCTGAAACAACAGAGAACCTTGGAGCTACCAGCGCCCAGCTCAGAGCAGAACCGAGCAGCTTCTGGATCCCAGCATTCTTCTTCCCACAAGGTGAGACGACGTCAGACACTCTCAGGCGGCCGCGGTGGCAGATTCTCTCCTGCTTATGAATTTGGGTTTATCCCCCTTTGATTTTAATAAAACTAGAAATTCCACAAATGGAAGTCCCTTCACACAAGATAATGGAATTATTAGTATAGTCTTTCTTTTCTGTGCGATTTGGTATCATATCTTGATAGAGCTCAATTTTTCTGTTTAGTAAAAAGTCTTCCTTCCTAATGCCACCACTAGGGGGAGCTCACTGTGTACAGATATACAGGGTGTAACAATAGGGATGGGACGGTGGAATATCTCGCAAAATACATTTCGGATCAAAAAATTAAAAACTATTTTTTTTTAAAATCGTTACAATGATACCAAAATCAATCCCCTACCCCCACCCCCTGGCTGTAGGGCAGGGTACAGCTTCAAAATCTTAAATGGGAACCTCCATGGTTTATTGCAAATTACATTGATTCAATCTAGATTCTAGTCATTTTCATTGACTGTAATCGCTGAAGATCAAAATGGGCAAAACATTGTTCAACAATCGGGATATTTTGAGAAAAACACATTGGATCCAAAAACAAAAAAGGGACAATTATTTCAAAAAAATCTATAGAATCAATGATTCTAAAGTTGACCCTTTATTTGAAACTGAATCAGTTTCTGTAGTTTCTGTAGAAACTATATTCAGTGTAACCCAGTCACAAATACGTGGATGGTGTAATGTGAGTCCCCTCCTATCACACATCGGGGGCTGGTGTAATGCGAGTCCCCGCCTCTCACACATCGGGGGCTGGTGTAATGTGAGTCCCCTCCTATCACACATCAGGGGCTGGTGTAATGCGAGTCCCCGCTTCTCACACATCGGGGGCTGGTGTAATGTGAGTCCCTGCCTCTTATACATCGGGGGCTGGTGTAATGGGAGTCCCCGCCTCTTATACATCGGGGGCTGGTGTAATGCGAGTCCTCGCCTCTCACACATCGGGGGCTGGTGTAATGTGAGTCCCCGCCTCTCACACATCGGGGGCCGGTGTAATGCGAGTCCCCACCTCTCACACATCATGGTCCGGTGTAATGTGAGTCCCCTCCTCTCACACATCGGGGGCTGGTGTAATGTGATTCCCTGCCTCTCACACATCGGGGGCTGGTGTAATGTGAGTCCCCGCCTCTCACACATCGGGGGCTGGTGTAATGTGAGCCCCCGCCTCTCACACATCGGGGGCTGGTGTAATGTGAGTCCCGGCCTCTCACACATCGGGGGCTGGTGTAATGTGAGTCCCGGCCTCTCACACATCGGGGGCTGGTGTAATGTGAGTCCCCGCCTCTCACACATCGGGGGCTGGTGTAATGTGAGTCCCGGCCTCTCACACATCGGGGGCTGGTGTAATGTGAGTCCCCGCCTCTCACACATCGGGGGCTGGTGTAATGTGAGTCCCCGCCTCTCACACATCGAGGGCTGGTGTAATGTGAGTCCCCTCCTTCATAGTGATGGTATTAAATATTCCAGGTCGTGTACAGGGAAGCGGAAAAAAATTCCAAATGCAGTGGAATTGGTGGAAAAAACTAATTTGTGCTATTTTCTTGTGGGCTCATCACAGGGATAACACATTTATATAGGTTTTTCATGTTTTAATATATTTTAACCGGTTCACGACCGCCCGCCGTGTATTCACGGCGGCAGTCGCGTTCCGATGCATGGAGAGGTCTCGGTCATAGCCGGTAAGTCTCTGCTGCATATTGCAGCAAAGGCTTACCGGTAACACCTGCGATCGGTGCCGGCACCGATCGCGGGTGTTTTCTTGCTGATCGCCGCCGGCATCTTGCTGATGCTCCGCCATCTTTCTGAGGATCGCCGCTCCCCATTCATTACAATGTGCTATCAGCACATTGTAATGTATGAGGAGTAAAATCCCCATATACTGCCATACTGTAGTATGGCAGTATATGATAGGATCGATCAGACAACCTAGGGTTAAAGTACCCTAGGGAGACTGAAAAATAGTAAAAGTAAAAATAAAAAAAAAGTTAAAAAAAAAAATTATAATAAAAAAACCTAAAAATTCAAATCACCCCCCTTTCCCTAGAACCGATATAAATAAACAGTAAAATCATAAACACATTGGGTATCGACGCGTCCGAAAATGCCCGATCTATCAAAATATGATAACGGTTTTTCACTGCGTTTAACCCCGTAACAGAAAATCACGTCCAAAGTCAAAACTGGCACTTTTTTGCCATTTAAAAAAAAATTTAAAATTCTATAAAAAGTGATCAAAAGGTCGTACAATCCTAAAAATAATATCATTGAAAACATCATCAAAAGTCGCAAAAGATGACACCACCATCAACTCCGTACAACGAAGTATGGAAAAGTTATAAGCACAAGAAGACGGCAAAATAAAAAAAAACATTTTGTTCATGAGGTTTTAATTTTTGTAAATGTATGAAAACATTATAAAACCTATACAAATTTGGTATCTCTGTGATCGTACCGACCCAAAGAATAAAGTAGACATGTCATTTGTGGCGTGAAGTGAAAGCCGTAATATCCAAGCCCACAAGAATACGACACAAATGCGTTTTTTCACCATTTTCACTGCATTTGGAATTTTTTTCCCGCTTCCCAATACATGGCATGGAATATTCAACGCGCTCACTATGAAGTGCAATTTGTTGCGCAAAAAACGAGCCGTCACACAGCTTTTTACGTGTAAAAATAAAAAAGTTATAGATTTTTGAAGGTGGGGAGTGAAAAATGGAAATGAAAAAACGGGAAAGGGCCCGGTCCTTAACCGGTTAAAAATGAAAAAATTCTGTACTTAAAAAAAAAAATTCTTCATTTTGCGCTAATAACTTTTTTATACTTCGGTGTTCGGAGCTGTGGGTGGTGTCCATGTAGCATGGACTGTACGGATTTTTGATCACTTATTACATTTTTTAAATATGTTGAAAAATGGTGTAAATGTGGCATTTTGGGCGCTATTTTCTGTTGCGGGTTTATAAGCTGGGAATAACCATTATTATATTTTTAGACATTTTGGGATGCAGCGATAACCAAAATGCTTATGATTTTTACTGTTTATTTTTCCATCAGTTCTAGGAAAGGAGGGGGTGATTTGAATTTTTATGGGTTTTTTATTTTTTTACTATTTTTCAGACCCCATAGGGTACTGCAACTCTAGGTTGTCTGATTGATCCTATAATATTCTGCCATACTACCGTATGGCATTATAATGGGGATTTTACTGATCATGTATTACAATGTGCCACTGGCACATTGTAACGAATTATCAGAAGCTATACAGTCTAGGGCCTTACAAAAGACCTAAGGCTGTTATGGTGACAGAACGTTACTCTCCGATGATGTCAAAAGGGAGCGACAATCGAAGCCAAAATGGCAAGCACAGGTGTTACCAGTGGAAGTTTACTGCAATATGCAGCAAACACCAACCTTGTATGGAGAGGGCTTGGCCCGTGAGCCCTCTCCATGCAGCCGCGTCACATATCGGTAAGGGGTTAAAAGAAATCTTTTATCAGAATCCATCATGATAAACCAGGGACATTACTCATAGATCCAGACACTGGGACTGTGGTATCTTCTATTTGTTATCCCTGGTCTCCTTCCTTCTAAAATCAATGCTAATGAGGGTGTAGCTTCACAGGCTGTTACACCCCCCCCCCCCTCCCCCTCCCCAATCTCACACAGTCAAGGAGGTGGGTAGTGCTCCTGCACAGTGTAACAGCCTGTGAAACTAAAGAGACTCTGGCAATACACAGAGTGTCATTGTAGCTCATTAGCATTATTTTAAAAGTTGATTTTAGAAGGAAGGAGGCCATGGATAACAATTATAAGAAGATACCACAGTCCCGGTGCCTGGATCTATGAGTAAGTAAGAAAAAGTCAAATATGCAAGAAGTCTCAAAATTTCTTCCTACAGATGTTGGTATTTCCTTGTGGAGAGGATTTTGGTTTGGCCATTATCCTCACATTTCTTGGCTCCAATAGTAGGTGTCATTTATTATCTTTGAGGAGAATAATTTAGTACACTGCTTTCCAAGGAACATTCCCTGTTCTTTTGGACTCCCTGCCACAATTAGACGTCACCCAGGAAAAATAAAAGGCGCCCCAGCATATATTTTTTCCATTTTCTTACAGGTTTCCTCACAGCTGTACTACAGAACCAGGCCCGGATGACAAGTGTGTCTGTGGATTCACTCACCTTCACACACAAAGTGCTGCCTATAACAAGTAACAAGCAGAGCGCAGAGGAAAGCATCAGAGACGCGGCTTTTCACGTGAGTATCAGGCGGTGTCTGGTCTGGTGCAGTACTCTGTGTATTCAGCCTCATGCAGTCTTCTCATATACATGCTGCATCTCTACCAGGAAGCATCTCCACCTCCAGAAGGGGTTCTGGTCTTTGGATTGTACCTAGACAGTGCCCAGTGGAACCCGGATACACAGGTCCTGGAGGAATGTGAAGAACAGGATAGATTTTACCCACTGCCTCACATCCAATTTATTCCACACAAGGTAGGTGCAAAAAACAAACAAACAACTTCACTGAATATTTGCAGTCAATTGTTCTTATCGTATTCTCAGAGCAAAAGTCTGACATCCAGCATCACAAGAGGCATGTGCCATCTAGTGGTGCCATCGCAAATTACAAATCTCATCCATTATGCTGCTTATTAGTTAAAGGGAATGTGCAAGCTCCCAGGTCATTTATAAACTGAACATATTGGGGCATATTAATCATAGTGGGGTCTCAGGTTCGTCTATTTTTGCGCCTGGTTTGTTCATTTTTTTGGCTCCTGATCTATGATGGATCTAGTTCTGCCTTAGTAAATGCACTTTGGAATTGTCTCATGTCCCATTCATTTGCCCCTAATTTTGCATCAAATTTGTCTCTAATTTTTACCCTACAAAGTTAATCTCATTTGAGACAAATAATGGAACCAGATAGAAAAAATGTGACAGAATGTTCAGGGCTTCATCTCTGCACATAAAGTCTCAGCTTGTACAATGTCCGGACCTCATTGTGATGTAACTGCAGGGACTAAAAGTTACAGAGATGGAAAAAAAAATAAAAATTCTTGCTGAAATGAGTCTTTTCCTTTTTTATTATAATGTCCAGGAAATGGAGACTGATAATATTCTCAGATCTGTACAATAAGACAATAATCACTCCCAGAGATGATCCCATAGAAAGTGATGAAGTCGTTACTGTGACTGAAGGATTTTTTTTTTTTTAAAAGTATTTATTTTTGCAAATTTTTGGAAAATTTTTTTTTAACAATTGCAATAAACAAACCAAAGAACAAGATTGTCTGTTACATACTTTCTTCCCCACAATACAGAATAATTGAATAGCATCCGTGGTAATGAACAGGATCTTATTGCGTTTCAATATTAGCTAAGGGATATACCGCGATAAGTGACAGCAGATATTGTAACCAGACATCTTGATACAACACAAATAACTATTGACACATAGACAATCAGTCACACACACACACACACACACACCAGCACGCTCAGTCTCCGTCATCATGGAGAGGAGTATATCTCACACGTGATCATAGGGCAGTATGGGGAGTCTCGCACCATCTGGACCAGATGCGGTCAAACTTCTGGGGACACTTCCTGTTGACATACAGGGACCGGTAGTGGGGAATGACGCTGTTAATAAGTAATATCCATCTTTTTAATGGAGGGGGCTCCTGGTCCTTCCAGGTCATCACCACCACTTTTCGGGCGTAGTATAATACAAACCTAAAGAAAATTTTGTCATAGTGGCCATTGATGACTTCATTTATGATGCCGAGGAGACACACAGAGGGAGACAGTAATCGTGGGAAATCAAAGTGTACATTTAGGAACTCCAGCACTTCGGACCAGAAGACAAGAACCCTAGGGCAGGACCAGACACAATGCAGGAAGGATCCGACTTCAGCCTGACAGCGAAAGCAAAGATCATTGGGCATTGCTCCCATGCGGAATAGTCTAGCAGGGGTGAAGTATACTCGATGGAGGAATTTAGATTGGATCAGGAAGTCCCTCGCACTCACTACAGATGTGAAGTAGGACAGTTCGACCTCCCTCCAGTCATCATCCGACAGGTCAGGGATATCCTGTCTCCAGCGTTCACAGGCTCTATCAAACGGTCTGGACTTTTGCTCTTGTAGGAGAGCATAGCACTGAGTGAGTGGCTTAGGGAGGTCCGGGGTACTCATCAGAGTCTCTAGTTTGGAGAATTTCACTGTCAGGCCGAAGGAGCCGAATTGGGCTTTGAATGCGTGTCGCAATTGCGTGTAATGGAAGCTGGCCGTATCGGGTACAGTATGTCTCTCCCTTATCTCGTTAAAGCTGAGTAATTCTGCTTCCGGGGATAAGAGCTGACCTACAAATTTCACCCCCGCCGCCCCCCACATTGTCCAGCCCGGGAGGGAGAGGAAGTGAGAGAGCCACGGATTGAGCCACAATGGAGTCCTAGGCGAGAGAGGGGGGGGGCCGTTTAGCTCTACCAGGGATTGTGCCCTACGCCAGCACACCGCTACCGTACGTAGGGGGAGTGGGGTATCAGATGGGGACTTATACCTGTACAGCCAGTTTGTAAGGGCCTCGTAGGAACCGACCAGGGCACCAGCCAGTGCAGTAGCTGCATTACCCATGTCTATATCTATCCACCACTGGGCATATACTAGCTGGGAAGCCAGGTAATAAAGATACAGATCTGGGGCAGCCAGTCCACCCCTAGACTTGGGAGCCTGAAGCAGCGCTAAACTGAATCGCGGGGCGCTACTCTGCCAGTAGAAGGACCTGAGAATGCCGTCTAAGCGTTTGAACAGACTCTTAGGGAGCAGTATAGGACAAGCATGAAAAAGGTATAGAAATTTGGGGAGGAAGATCATTTTGAATATATTGATACGCCCGTATAGGGACAAGGGGAGAGTGGACCAGGCTTTTAGGCGCGATTCCGTTGCAGCTATCAGGGGTGTGATGTTTAGCTCTGTATATGCCTGGACCTTGCGTGACACCTGGACTCCCAGATATTTAAAGGTGGACACCACCTGGACTGGGACGGGAAGGGCGCGTACCCCTATATCTGATAAGGGAAAGAGGGCCGATTTGTCCCAATTAACCCGGAGACCTGAGAACCCCCCATAGCATTCTATCAGGGACAGAAGGGATTCCAGAGAGGGGCCCACATCCCCAAGATATACAAGTGTATCATCAGCATAGAGAGATACCTTTTCAATGATAGAACCTCTAGCAATGCCCTTAATGCTATCAGAGTGACGGATCGCCACAGCAAGGGGCTCAATGGCAAGTGCGAAGAGGAGGGGAGATAGTGGGCAACCCTGTCTAGTGCCCCTGGCCATAGGGAGAGTAGGTGAGATATTAAGATTGGTCCTTACCCTAGCCCTAGGGTCGTTATACAATAACCTAACCAATGCTGTGAAGCGAGGGCCAATACCCAGCCTGGGCAGGAGGGTCCACAAATAGGGCCACTCCACAGAATCAAACGCCTTGCAATTATCTAAGGATAATATAAACCCAGGGTCTGAAGACTTCTCTGCCTCTGCTACATTCAGGTGTAGTCTTTGAATATTTATGTCAGTACCCCTCCCTGGCATAAAGCCTGTCTGGTCTGGGTGCACCAAGGATAATATTACTTTATTAAGCCTTGTTGCCAGAATTTTTGCTAGTATTTTGACATCTGAGTTTAGGAGGGAAATTGGACGGTATGAGTCGGGATGCAGAGGGTCCTTACCAGGCTTGGGAATAACTACAATAAGGGCCTCTCGCATGGAGTCAGGAAGGGAACCGCTGTCGAGCGCATCGGAATACAGGCTAAGGAGATGGGGGACCAGAGTCTCACAGTTATCCCTATACCACTCACCTCCCAGCCCATCAAGTCCAGGTGTCTTACCGGGGGGCAATGATTGGATGGCCAGTTCCACCTCCTCCGCCGAGAGCGGGGCATCAAGCTCCAATGACTGTGCCGGTGTGAGCCTCCAAAGTGGAAGACTGTCAAGGAATCTGGAAATCTCGACGGAGGAGGCGGACAATCTGGAGCTGTAAAGAGAAGAGTAGAATTCGTGAAAAACCATGTTTATGGCCCGGGGTTCTGTGTTCAAGGCTCCGTTACTGTCAAGGATAGATGGAACGGATGCACACGGACGTTCAGCCCGCAAGAGATATGCAAGCAGCTTCCCATTTTTATCTCCGAATTCAAAGATGGACGCTTCCCTGGCTTGCAGGCGCTTGCTGGTGCGCTCCTTCACTACAGCTAGATGGTTCCTCTGCGCTTGGGCCCAAGTCTTTTTATTCCCCGGAGTAGGTTTCTCTAGATATTCCTTTTCTGCAGTCACCAGTGCAGCGGTCAGCCTCTCCTCCTGCGCATTTAATAACTTCCTATGGCCAGCTACACCTGACATGAATGCTCCCCGCACTGAGGACTTGTACGAGTCCCAGACTAGAAGAGGATCAGGATGGGTTGAGTGTACATCCCAGAACTCGCCATGCGCTGCCCTAACAGTACTCTGGACCGCTGGGGATAGGAGCCAGGCCGGGTGCAGGCGCCATAAGCGGGAGTCGCTGGGGGGGCCTATAAGGAGACTGATAAGCAAGGCGGAATGGTCAGATGCACTGCGCGGGCAATAGGATACTTGATCAACATGCTGCATCATATCAGGGGAGACAAAGGCCAGATCAATCCGAGAGAAGCTCTTGTGCACAGAGGAATAGAATGAATATTCTCTCTCTTGAGGATGTTTACTACGCCAAACATCGGCGAGGTCTAGAGAAGTGAGCCACTCATTCAGACGGACCGAGCCTGTGTCTAGGCCGCTTGTGCGATCCAGGGAGGGATTAGGGACTGCATTGAAGTCACCAATGCAGAGGATCGGACTAGGAGGCATAGAAGCAAGTTTACCGGAGATTAGGTGCAATACAGCTGGATCAAAGGGAGGTGGGACATAGACCGACACTACAGTGAAAGTAAAGCCCCACAAGGCACAATGTATGACTACGTACCGGCCAAAGTGATCCGGTGCTACCTGTATGACCTCTATGGGAAGCGCTTTGGATATGAGTATGGATACTCCCCTGGCGTAGACAGAGTAGGAGGAATGATAACCTCTAGCCACCCAGGCCCGCTTCAGAGAGAGGACCTTCTGACCCGTAAGGTGTGTCTCTTGGATACATACAATGTGAGGGGCCTGACGCTTAATGACGTCTAACATCAGAGCCCTCTTGAATTTGGAGTTGAGTCCCCTCACATTCCAACTCATTACCTTAAGTGAGGACATCTTAGCGGAAGGGAAAGGGGTGTGGGGAAGGAGACGTGAGCAACCAAGCATTCATCCTTTCATACCACAGAGACATAGACAGACAGACAACAGTGAGCATAACAAATATAACCAGAACTGTACTAACAATCCCAAGAATATAAACCCCCTGTCTAACACCCTAACAGCAGTAGTGCAGACCTATACCCAATAACAATCAAAGAATAGAACAGTGGTCCCTAACTCAAGACAAACTTACACCATTTGTCCCGGGACCCCTAACCCTCAGAGTATATATAAACAGGAGGTATTTAGGCAGCCATGTTTAAAGAGAGCAAAGGAGGGGATAAGGGAAGAGTAATATGTAGAGGGGAGCGGTAAGAGGATAAGGGAGGGGGGGAGTAGGTACAAAGAAGGGGAAGGGGAGGGGAAAGAGAAATAAGTGCCATATGTGGCGCACAGGCCAAATTGACCAAAAGAGATAGCACATCAGTTATGGGGCACCATATACGAGGCGTGCGCCCCAATGTAGAGCAATATTAGAAAATTAGAGCAATGATTTAGGACCCCTAAGCATCAATACAGGACTAAGTCCAGCAATGTCATAGCTCATCAGATAAAAGGATATATGAGTCCAGTCACTCAGGAGGTGCGGGCCTTGCAGCGGGAGCCCGTGGAGCTGCATCAGCCCAGTGAAGTGCTTCGGTTGGGCAGGTGAAGAATCGAGTCTTCTGTCCGTCCACAATTCGGAGCTTGGAAGGATACATCATGGAGTATTTATACCCCTTGTCACGGAGACGGGCACGGACCTCAGTGAATTGTGCGCGTTGTTTCCTGACGGATGCAGAGAAATCAGGGTAGAAGGACACTCTGCTGTTGGCATAGAGGATTTCTCCCTTGGTACGGACAGCCCTGAGGATAGAGTCCCTGTCCCTAAAGTGCAGCAGCCGGGCCAGGAAGGGTCTTGGATTGCCCCCTGGGGGGCCAGGGCGGGATGGCACACGATGGGCCCTTTCCACTGTGAAGAACGGGGAAAAGGTATCTGCAGGAAGCAAATTTTTGAGCCAATTTTCAAAAAAGGATACCGGGTCAGACCCCTCCACTTTTTCGGGGAGGCCAACCACTCTGACGTTGTTCCGTCGCAGTCGGTTTTCGAGGTCGTCCGCTCTGTCGATGGATGCAGACATTTGGCGCTGAAGCTCTCTTATCTGTGTCGGCATAGGCCTCTGGACATCTTCCACCTCAGATATTCTGCGCTCAGTTTCGGTGATTCGCTCTTTAGCTTTATGGACATCGTGTCTTAAAAGAACAAAGTCCTGTCGCAGCTCATCCACCTTGGTGACCAGTTTGGATTGGCATCCGTTAATGGCCGCCAGCACCTCTGCAAATTTGCGGTCCAGTTCAGTGGCCACGTCAGGCGGATCAGCGCCCTCTTCATAGCTTACAAGCTGTGGCGGGCTCTGGGAGCCTTCAAAGAGGGAGGGAGAGGAGTTTGGGGACCCCTGAGGAGAGCAGGGCTGTGTGCGGGAGAATCTCCCCAACTTTTTGGCAGCGTTCGACTGAATCTGTGCTAGAACGGCTTGTGATGTGGAGCAGTCCTGCGCATCCAGGGGTTCCAGGGACTGGAATGGAGGATCTTCATGGACGGATTCATCATCCGATGGAGGCGCAGACACCCCGGACGCTGCTTTGAGCAATTTAGCCGTCTTCCTCCGGTTACCCATGGCGTCTGGGCAGAGGGGGCCAGTGATAAACAATCGAGGAGCCTAGCGTCCAGTAATTAGCAGAAATAGAATCAGGGCCCACGTGGGAAATTGCAGCGGCACTGCAAGGGTTAATACAAAACAGAACCCAGGAGCAGGGGGTCACTGGGAGTATGGTGGGCTGCACAGCTTGGGGTCCCCAGGTGAGAAGTGGGCAGCAGCAGGGGAAGTACTTCCCTACCTTACTCCTGGCTGCAGTCCGGCAAGGGAGAGGTTAACCCTGCGCGCCTAGGCCTCAGGCAGCGCAGGGGAGTCCAGTAGAATGTCGCCTCCGGCAGGCTGCAGGGGTGACTGGAGCGCTGCCGCGATCCTTCAAGTGGGTCGGCGGCTCCGTATGTCCAGAGGCGGGGGGGGGGTTTCCCTCACCGCTCCGGTGCGCAGCCGCGATGTCGGGCGGCTACGGTCCCGCCGCCGCGCTGGGCACGTGGGAGCTGCAGGAGCTGGAGTGCGGGGGGGCCGCAAGGAGCCGGGGACCTCCGCGATATCGGCACCGGAGCGTGGAGGCAGGTACCCGCGGCACCGGGGAGCAGGCTGGAGGGGGCACAGGTGGAGGATGGCTGCCTAGGGAGGGTGATGGGGTGCCGGGTCCCGGGAGCTCCGCGGCGCACGTCCTCCTAGCTCGGCATCAGGCCACGCCCCCCGACTGAAGGATTTTTTATGTTGCATAGAGATAATTTTTCATTTGGGAAATACAACCTTTATTTTCTGTAATGAAAAGTGAAGTTTTTTTTCAAGTGCAGCAGCTCAGAGTAGGTGCTGTTTTGTGACTTTTTAGGAGGAAAATTGTGATAGATGCAGCACAAACATCTGTATAGCAGCCGCTCACTATGTCAGATAAGGCGCAGGGACTCAGAAGTGCCCGACTTTTGCTTGCACCCAAAAAAGTCGCAAATTAGAGACAAATTTACTAACTGCGCCAAAACAATTGCGCAAAAAAACCCCGGCAAAAACAGTCTAAAAAAACTATGATCAATGTCCCCTCAAGGTCCCGTAGTTGGTACCCCCTGAACTAGAACTATGGCTTTCTGAAGAAACTCTGCATAGTAACCTTACAGAGATCTTATGGAGTGTTCCTATTTTAGTAAATTTTATTGTTTGTGTAGTGAAAGTATAATTAATAAATTCCTCTTGGTTTTTTAGTTATCTGTCAGTCATTCTCTAGGAATATTCATTATTTACTGTGGATAAACATTAGTCCCTGGTCATGTGATGTCACACAGGTGCACGGCTCATTATACCCCCCCCTGGTCATGTAATATCACACAGGTGCACGGCTGGTTATATCCCTGGTCATGTGATGTCACACAGGTGCACGGCTTGTTATATCCCTGGTCATGCGTTGTGAAAGAGTATGGCAAGAAGGGAAAAGGGGAGAGCGCTAATAGTGTTACACCTTTCTTGAGAGGATAGGAGTAAGGGTGAAAGATTGTGCTCACCGTATAGGGTTGTGCTAGGATAGGCACAACGCTATGAGATGTTAGAGGTTTAACTGGCAGATGATCTGGTGCTGCCTCCCGGTGGAGGATCTCCTATGTGGTATGGCCGTGCCACTCAGGAGTTTGTGAATAGCAGAACAAAGTTTGTGATACAACCAGATGGCGCACTCAGAGTGTATTATACAGTTTGGTTTATTTAGAATCTTAAAACACAACGCGTTTCGGGGTTACAGTACCCCTTTATCAAGTGTACAAAGACTTGTTCTCCAGTATATATATATATATATATATATATACTACAATGTATCCTCTTTCCCTTTGTAACACAGGTAGTGTAACGTCCTATTAGGTGGAAGGGGAGGCCAGAACATGGGCAGCAACAGTGTTATGACACACAGCCTGTGTCATAACACTGTTGCTGCCCATGTTCTGGCCTCCCCTTCCACCTAATAGGACGTTACACTACCTGTGTTACAAAGGGAAAGAGGATACATTGTAGTATATATATATATATATATATATACTGGAGAACAAGTCTTTGTACACTTGATAAAGGGGTACTGTAACCCCGAAACGCGTTGTGTTTTAAGATTCTAAATAAACCAAACTGTATAATACACTCTGAGTGCGCCATCTGGTTGTATCACAAACTTTGGTCATGCGTTGTCACACAGGTGCGCGGCTCGTTATATCCCTGGTCATGTGATGTCACACAGGTGCACGGCTCGTTATCTCCCTGGTCATGTAATATCACACAGGTGCACGGCTCGTTATATTCCTGGTCCTGTGATGTCACACAGGTGGACGGCTCGTTATCTCCCTGGTCATGTGATGTCACACAGGTGCACGGCTCGTTATCTCCCTGGTCCTGTGATGTCACACAGGTGCACTGCTCATTATATTTCTGGTCATGTGATGTCACACAGGTGCACGGCTCGTTATATCCCTGGTCATGTGATGTCACACAGGTGGACAGCTCGTTATCTCCCTGGTCATGTTATGTCACACGGCTCGTTATATCACACAGTTGCTTACTGTCTGCGATATAATACACCGTGCACCAGTGTGACCATGCTCAGATTTCTGTCCACATAGAATAAACAATGAAGCTTTCTATAGAACGACAGCAGAGATCTAAAAACTGTAAGGAATTAATGCAAAAAGTTTGTGTGATAAAAAGTAATTTATTAGCTGAAATGGGACAACCCCTCTAACATTTATAAGCAAAGATCCATTTCATTGCACAGTGTGCGGCCATGAGACCTGGTGCCTCCATTAGCATTTCAGGATTTCCGGTATGAAAGTGATTCACCGGATAACCTCTGGAACTGTTCTCCTGTATAATCCCCTTGTCCCTCCTCTATAGGTGGAAAATCGCTCTGTAAACACAACAGCTGGAGGAGCAGACAATGGGATCTACACGTATGAATGTCCTCTGTACAAAACCCCACAACGTGCCGGAACATTATCCTCCACAGGACATTCCACCAACTTCATTACAGCTGTGACATTACCGAGTCTAGTCCGACCCAATCACTGGATCCGAAGAGGGGTGGCCCTGCTCTGCCAAATACCGGACTAACATGGAAAATACGGATACCGTGTGCACGACCACAGGGAGGGGCGACACATAAATTCTCTTTGTTGTTGTTCCTTCAATCCTCTTAGACCCTGCACTAGGCAATAATAATTTTGTTTTGTTTCCTCACTGTATGAGCTCTGGGATAATGTTACAATGTCATTTGGTTTTCTATTTATATATAGATACATTTATCAAAACTGAGGTAGTTGATAGCCAATGCCAGTAGGTCTTACATATTGCAACATGCCTCCAAACATCCAGCCGAAACTGCTCCAGTTTTGAGAAATCTGCCATACCGCAAATAAAAATATATTTCTTGGTCTATATTGTATAGTTCAGTAACAAATACAACGTTTCTAGCACAAAAATAAATAGTACAAAAAGTTTGTGGACCCCGATAAGCAATGAAACATGACATGAATTGTCCAGGTAATGCAGATATAAGATCATTACAAATGTTACTATGTTCCGTTTTCAGCTTACCTGTTATATCTGGTCATATCCGTAGTTGTATTTGTACAGTGACCATAGTTTCATCTAGTTGGGCTTCCAGTCTTGTGAACATGCCAGGACCCACATCAGAAAGGCTGCTCATGCAGAGTGGTAGCAGGTTAGAAGGTTTGGGTCAGATGGAACCTTCTCATTGAAGAAGTAGGAACATTTATGAAACATCTTCTGAATATATTATAAATTAAGCACAGAAAACCTCTTTACCTGTCAGAGCTGTGTGATGATTTACATCTCTATACCTACAGAAGACACATAGAATCACAGAGGACAGAACAAATGTTTGTGGTTTCCATACATTTTATTAGGAACTTATGTGAAAACTTAAGGCTTAGCAAAATGTATTACGACTAATCGTATAAAAATAAACTTATAAACGGCGCTCAACTCTGCAGAGAAAATATAGGATATTTGTGATATATAAAAAAGGATTTCCAACTTTGGGTAAGTAAAACCTGCACACATTAATGGGATATCAGTAGGATCGGAAGGGTACAGTTGGTGGGACGGCTACTACATGCTAACACTAAGGGGCTGCTGCAGTCCTTAAGACTATAATAATGGGTCAACCCAATGTTCCCTGAGAAGACCTGAAGTGGCCACAGACACAGCCCCTCAGTTTTAGTGACTAGAGGTGGAGTCCCACCAGCCTCACATTTATGACACATTAAAGTTTAAAAATTGTTAGTGGTATTAAATACCCATACATTATGTGATGTATAAAACATTTCTGCAATTTTCTCTCTTTTTTTTTTAAACCCTTGCTTGCTGTCAATGAATGGGTGTATTCCTATCTACACCAATAAACAGAAGAACTGTCTACACTCTATACTTTTCACATCTGAGGGTTTGGTACAATTGTATGCAATCTTGATACTACAATCTCTAAACTTGACACGCAAGTTGCTTCAGTGTAGCATTTGTATAGCGGATATATTCAGCTCTGAACATTTGGATGCAATTGTAGCAAACCCCCATGTGTGAGATGTACTGAGTGGCATACACCCATATCAGCATACTTTGGGCATTTTTTTTCTCTCCCCAAAATAGGTTAACACTACACCCTTTCACTTTTTTTTTTTTGTTTTAAACTCTGAAACCCAAACTGTGTAAAAGTAGCAGAACTTTTTGTTACACAATTATTTACAGAATTTTTTTTTAATAAAAACACAAACTATTCACATCTTGCTATTCACATACACAACCAGCACTGGAAGCTCCCTGAGGTTTCCAGTCAGGACCATCACTACTGCTTTGTGAACAGAAAACGATAGATCTGGTTGTAACGTATATCACTTAAAAAATACACATTGCGCAAAAAACCAGGGAGATAAGATCAATAAAATAAGGCAATAAAGATAATAAAAACACAAAGGTCTCATGTACAACATTGTAAAGATTAGGAGGTAGGAAATTCCACACTTGGGGACATTCAGTGCAATCTACTACAGACGCGAGCAGAATCTGCACTATTTATTACGTTGCACATGTTGAGCCTTATTTATGAAGACTGTAAAAGAAAGACTGCGGCCTCATTGTCTGCAGCAACTTATCACATAACTGGTTCCTACAGAAACAAGGTCATGTCTATTGTCTCCGTAACTGAGCACCACTTAAATAAAGAGTGCAAAAAAACAACCTGAGAAATACAAGATTTGGTACTTCAGCTAAACCAAGTGTCCATATACAATAGATAGAGGAAACGTGCTCAAACCTGATGACTGGCCGACCACTTGATAGTGACCGGATTAGTCCTTGACTGCATATGTTAGGGGAACATAGGATCACGCATATTGGTTTTCATCATTGTCAATCCTTTGTTTCCTTCGTAACACATATGACCAAGCCAGGTGTGCATGTGCACAGGGTAGGGTCTGGAGGAATAGCTGTTGGACGAACCAAACTTCAGTGACAACTAAAAGATACACGGCCTCTTTGAGGGTGCATCCACACATTCAGTTTTTCAGATGCAGTATTTGAAGCCAAAAGCAGGTGTGGATCATAATGAGTGAGGATCATTGAGAAGAGTTACTCCTCTATTTTCATTCCACTCCTGGTTTGAATATCAAAAACTGCATCTGAAAAACTGAACGTGTATGGACTCTACCACTCCATACAAGTAAAAAAGAAACTACACATTCTCACCCGTCCTCCTTGTCTTTAATCTTGACAAGCTGGGAAACTAAAACTTCTAAAAAGCAGACCGAAGCGCGATGTCCAGTGCACCAGGTGTCTGATTATTCACGCCTTTGCACAATTTTACCTCCCTCTCCAACATGGGAGAGGGGGGTGACAAGGGTGTGAGTAATTAGTAGCTCTTAGCGCCTGACCTTAGCGCTTTTTATAAGTTATTTTTTTCAGGTGATCCCGGGATGTCAGGATTAAAGGCGAGGAACGGTGGGATCAAGACAAAGAGAAGGACAAGTGAGGATGTGTAGTTTTTTTACCGAAAGGTAGATTTAGTATCTACTCACAGTAAGAACATGCTAAAATTTGCAAAAAAATTATTACAAAGAAGAAAATCTGCACAAAACCGCACAAGAATTTCACATCAAATCTATGTGGTTTCGAATTAGTTTCCACAAGCTAAGTAATGGTTGGCCCCTTGCCGCTTCTCCTTGTGCTCACTATAACGACAAGGACGTCAGCTGATGAATATTGAGGAGTGTAGAGCACATGCACATCACTGACTCTGAGCTCATCTCGTCTTTTGAGAAAATTCACTCAATAAAAAGTTTAAACGAGTGACAAATACTACGGTAGGTCAAAGACAACATCCTCCAAAGCTTTCATTTTGATTTCACTTAACGGAGGAATAATCCACAGGATTTCTATTGAAAGCAAACATTTCACTGCATCCAACTTAGCAAAGCAATTACTAAATGATTACTAATCACTTGACAGAACTGACAATTTTAGTTTCAGACTTTGACACTGCTCAACCACATCTTATAAAAGACATATTAAAGTGTAACTAGGGGCAAGTAAACAAAATATAAATACCAAATCCCTAAAATAACCTATGGGTGTGGTCACATGTGGCGTTTGTATGGGGATTACAAACAAGTGGGGCTGGGGGTAGGCATGGTCACATATGCGTTTCTTTTGAAACACATGTAATCGGAATGTCGCATTTAAACAATGCAAAACAATGGGCCGCTGGTTACAAATTGCCTGCATTTCGATGGAATTGCCAAACTGCAGGGCGTCTGCAAATGCAACACAAACACCATGCGTGACCGCACCCGCAATCCCTGCACAAGGAGCACAGATCACCTGCTGCAATGTGATGATTAAAATTTGAGTCAAACACAATGCGCTGTACTGCGAAATGTACATAATAAGGTTTCCAATGCGTTATAAGCAATGAATTATGAAAAATATTGTCATGTACATGGTGATTGTAATCGCTTCTTTCACAAGCTAGTGGCACCAAAAATGCTGCCGTACTACATTGTAGGGATGTTCCAAGACTATCATCATCATCATGCATCTGCCCGTATAAAATACATTTATCTACTCAACTATAACATACACAACTTTGGAAGGCACAACTTTTGGGCAAAAGCTGTAAAAGCAGAGTACAAAAAATAGTAAGTGCATTTTCTACTGGATGTGCAAAATGTGCATTCATAATATATCAGGTTATCATCTACCTAGAAGATTATACACAAGCATTGTTTCACTCCCTGAGGCGCTCCAGATATTGTAAAACTACATCTCCCTTCATGTCATCATGGCTGACGGCAGACTAGTTTTGCAACAAGTTGGAAAACAATGTTATATAGGGATAGAGGGAAAACATACAGTCATGGGGTATACTGATCCAATAAGTATGGAAATACTGATCCAAGTATGGATGACATTGTATAGGACACTACTGCCCCCTGGACAACTGGAAGTCCATTACTACCCTCTGAATAAATTCTGTTACAGTGGAGGGGGATAAATCTTTCCTACCAGTAAAATATGGTAACAAGTTATGACACACAAGCGTATATACAGCAATATAAGATACAACGGTAAAGCATATATCATATACAAAATTTGAAACATTTACAAATGGCTTCAGCAGTAAAAACCTCAACATTTTTAGATAGAATTAATTTCTATACACCACTCCCTTTCTAGTAAACGTATGGGACTATACGATACGGCACTAGATTGCAGTACTTGTCCCAATCGTGACCGTATTTACGTCTACATTGGTGCTCGACTCTGCTCACTCGGTGGATGAGAAGGCCGGTCAGGAAGAAGCCATAAAAATAGGGCAAAATGTAATCAAAACCTGAAAAAGAAAGAATAAAAACAAATTACAACCAAAAGATAAAGCATTGCTTGCGTCTCAGCGATAAACTCAAATCAAATAGTATAAATTTGAGATCAGAAAAGTATCATGTAACAAAAAAAACAGGTGATTTTTACAGCTTATATACTATATGTAAGGCTGATAAGAGACTACTGATATTTACCACAGGGCAGACACCAGGCCCAGGCCATGATGATATCCCCCAAGTAGTTTGGATGCCGTACAAATCCCCACCAACCAGAGATGAGCAGCTGAGAGCCACACGATGTTGGGATGCTGTTCAGATCTGCATACATAGCAAACACAGTAAGCACAAATTTACAGAAAGCACAACACAGAACAATGAATGTAAGAGATATAAAATAGGGGACTACTTACAGGAAAGTCTGGGGTCCTCAGGATTTTTCCTAAAGGCATTTTTTAGGTTGTTTGCACGTCTGAAGATGACATAACCAAAAGCTTTAAAATAAAAAAAATTAAATGGTGTCAGACACAGATGTAAGAACCTTAAATTCTTTGCAGTAAATACTAGTCAGTAAATGATATGTCATAAAATGAAACATTTAAAATAGAATCTGCAGCAATACAATTATTCATGCTTTATTATTCATGGTTTCTGACTTACTGTTCAGGGCCACAATCGCTGCTAGAGCCGCATGAGAAATCTCCACTGGATGCTTGACTAGATACAAAGCTTGCAGCGAGTAAACAAATGGAACCCAAACAAGGTTACCAAAAGCCAGCATAAAGCCAAACCCGTCATGGGCAATATCCAGAGAAGTCAGAATGTTTTCCTAAAAAAAATTAAAAAAAAATAAAAATTTCTAACAACTGCAGATTTTCATGCCCTTGAACATAGAAAAATTCAATCTGCCAAAGCATTAAACTTTTATGCTACTTACAGCTCTGTTAAATCAACATCTTATCTAAAGTTGCATGTCCTGTGATAACATTACTATTCCCGGATTATATTTCTAAAAGGTGTTCTATATGTGTACGGCTGCATTCACATGTTGCGTTTAGAAACACAACTCAAGTACAGCGCGGTCGAGTTTATCCCACTCACAGATAGATTTGGGTGCGGTCACATGCCAACGCTTTGATGCAGCTTAGAAACTTAATCAAAGAGCAACGGTGTGTGCCACAACCAAATCGCATATGTGTTTCTATTCATACCCCCGGTTTGTGCTGGTAAACAATGCAAAACAATTATTGCTTGTTCCCGAACACAAGCGTTTAAGTCCAAAAGCAACTCGCAAGCTGCAGAGCAAGGACAGATGCACACTGCCAAAGTCAGTCCGTAAACCAAGCACACAGACATGCAAATGGAAATCTGTATTGAGTGCACTAATCAGCGCATGAATCTTGGGGTGTTTGCTGTGTCAGGGTTGTTTCGGTTATATGTAAAGCCTTGTAGGAGTAGGTGGTGCTCTGATTCCAAAAAAGTAACGACAGTCCAAAAATATGTAAAAAACAGTAGAATGGCACTCACCAATGCTTCGCCTTCAGCCCAGTTTTATTGAAACATACTCACAAAGACATGGTGAAGGGTAACAACTTCAAAGGGAGGGGAAGACGCTGAGACTCATATAAAAATAAGATACATGACAGCTGTTTCGTGCGTGGAGCGCTTCATCCACGCGCGAAACAGCTGTCATGTATCTTACACCTTTATACGAGTCTCAGCCTCTTATCTTCCCTTTGAAGTTGTTACCCTTCACCATGTCTTTGTGAGTATGTTTCAATAAAACTGGGCTAAAGGGGAGCATTGGTGAGTGCCATTCTACTGTTTTCTACATACAAGCACACAGACATGCTTGTGTGTGCCCCCTCTTGCAGGACCTACTCTTATTTTAGTTTCTTATGCCCTGGTTTTTACAAAAAAAAAAAAGGCTTTTATAATAATGCAAATGAGCCTGAGGGGCTCCGAGCTCCATAGGTGTTAAATGCAGCCTGGTGCCCCTCAGGTTTATTTGCACATTTTTTGAACACTCACTTTACCAATTCTCTGCACTTTGACATTTAGTGCAGAGACTACAGCCAGTCGTTGCAGGAATCCAGAATACTGAGAATGAGGAGAAGCCCTCGAAGATGCAGCATATCACTAAGGCAGTACTCAGTTAATTGAATACCATTCTGAAGGTATTGGTAAATATTTCAAGGGGCTAAAGAAACACTTTGATAACCAGCGACACTTTTTAATGGTTTGCAAAATCAGCCCTTCGGTCTTTAAAATTTGACCACCAGGTCTAAGCACATTGCACTGTACACTGATGCCCCTAATGCCTGCTATCCAAACTCAAAGTCATTACCCCCTATTCCTATTTTTTAACAAGATTTAGCACATGCTTATAGAACGCAGCAATTTTACAAGTTAATTCACATCTAAACAGAAGACTATTACCCATTTACACATGTGAAAAAAGCAAAACTGTGATAACCAAGTTACCTGATGCCAGAGAGCGTGGAGAACATACAAGAGCTGGAACGCATTCACCAGGATCATTGATGGTGATGGGATCTCAAGCTGCTGAACGTTCATTTCAGCCAGGAGCATTATGAAATTGTTGAAAACCTGGAAGTAGATTAAAACATGAAATATGAATATACTGCACCACCAAAAAGCACAGCCCCATTTTTAGCGCATGTTAAATCTGCACTAAGTCCTCAGGCTTCAAACAATTCAAATTACTTTTCATTACTGCAATTGTAAACACAGCCCTTTTGTGTCTTCCTCCACCGGAAGGGTGAGACAATGAAAACCATTGATTATACAAAAGTACATGAATGATCTGAAGACTGGGGGCATCATCTGTCAATGTTAAAAGAAAAACTTAAAAATGACTAAAAAAAACCACAAAACAGACCCTTACCCAGCCAATCAATGCTACATGGACTGCGCTGAAATGTTTCAGGTCAAACTTGCCAATGTGTGGGTTTAGTTCTCTGCCCATAAAAAATGTGTAGATCAAATTCCCTAATGAAAAAGAGAAAAATGTAAAAAATGCACATCAAAGAATGTTTATCAGTAGCGAGAGGAGAACCCAGAAGCCCAGAACACCTACCAGATTTCCCTGCAGTAGAAAGATCTTCCTGCGAGGCTGTCCTTGAGCGTATAAACACATACACACTTAGGATCAGAGAGAGGAGAGCGGCAGAAGCAGCAAACTGATGCAGGTGATCATATACGTAAAGAAGGCTGATCCTTTGGTATGAAAGCACAGCTACCAGTATGCCAACCAAAAACAGGGCCAGAAGTCCTGGAAGAAAAATTATTACACAAGCAGATTTGATTTTATTATTATTATTGTTAGATATTATATTATATATGTGACTATGTTCGGCATATGCTGGAAAAGATCATGACGTATAAATCAAATGTATCAATAGGGCTTCATTAAACACCCAAACAGTCATTGCATACCATTAATCCTGTAGCTCAGTCTTTTCCCATTTGCAAGCCTCACACCATGTGCAATCTAAAAAAAAATAATAATAATAAAAAATACATTTGATTCTGGGACCAAAAATCTTTGCCATGACAATAAATTAACAAGTCAGAATACCCATTGTCACAGATTCCAGCAAGCATTGTACTACTTTAATTTCAACTGTCAGGGAAAATAATTTTTTAGTGCATCTACAGTTCATTACTAAGAAAACAAGTGCAGATGATTTTAGTTGGCTTAAAGGGAGCCTATCAGCAGTAGTTCACATACCACATAATGGCATGCTGCAGACAGCATTATATATACCACAAACATGTACTTCACCAAGATCTGCTGCTTCATTTTTAGGGATGAGTCACGTGGGCATCTGAAAAAGCAGCGCGAGTTATCGAGGTGCTGTTAAAATCACACCACATAACTGGGGCTCCAGAAGTTGAATAGAGACAGGTAGCTTTTCTCAAAAAGGAAGCAGCATTCGTGAAATATGTGTTTATGTTACGTATAATGGGACCTACAGAAGCATGCATTCAACCAGATATGTGAAATCCTCCAGACAGGTTCCCTTCAAAGAGTATTTTAAACTAAGTAAGGACAATTAGCCAATGACAATAACTACTCTAAAGAAAAAGAATGTTACCTTTCCAATTGGAAGAAGATGGAGCAGAGCAAGAAGCAGTATCCAGAGAGCAAAGTATCCAAAGACGGTAGAATCCCACAGGTCACTGAAAGTCCAGTGAGGGTAGAAATTGCAGAGTGATGCATCCTCCTGGGTGCACATGTACACAAGGTAGTACAAGAGAGGGGGCATGGAAAGCATCGATAAAGCTGCACCTAGAACATAATCTGTGTTACTATGATTTGATCTTTTGATTTCTACTACACACCACAGATATCAGATTTGACTGATTTGAACACGTCAAGTTTGACCTACCTATAGCCCCTCCAAACTCTACCACTGGATATTCATCAGGCAGAAGATTTGTGGCTTCTGGTTTAGATATAAATTCTTTAGGACCTTCCTTGTTATCAGATTCCAAAAAATATTCTTTTCTTTTAATATAACGCAAAACCTTTTCATTTTTGGCTTGTGGCTCCTCCACCTTTAACAAACAGAAAACATATTAGGTTGATCTGAATACCTGCAGGTGCATGTAACACCAAATAACTAGGAGGGGATATTGGCACATGGTGACATCATCAGTGGGCGCCTGTTACAGGTTCCAATAGTGATCATTCAGTATTCTATGGTGCCACTAGAAAGTACAATTTGTCTTGCAGATAACAAGCCTGAATACAGCTCTGTACATATCAACAAGATATGGCTTGGGAGGAGGGGAATAAAAAAACTTGAAATGCAAAAAAAAACCCAGAAAAACCCTGAGCTTTGAGAGGTTACAATTGTAATTTGCGATTTTAAGACAGGGGAGCCACGCCGTCTGTAAGCAGGACACAACTTTCAATTTTAGGACTTTGTTACGTGACCATTAATTAAAAAGAATCAACAGCTAACTGATTTGGTCTAATAGATAAATGACAGGTTATGTATGTGACATATGGTTGATGCATTTATTACAGTCAGGAAATGTGGCTACAGAGCACTGAAATGTGAACAGGACAATAACATGTCAGATTGCCACAGTGGTAAAATGCAGTGTTCACACAAAGCCTTTTTTTTGTGGTTTTCAACCACATTTTATATGTTTCAGTTTGAAGAACTGTTTATTCATAAGCCTCATATAGTACACGTTAAGGAGGTGTTTAATCCTACCTTCTCCTCTGCTTGAATGACTGGGGACTGTTCATGGAGCAGAGCACGTCGTGCAACCACATCTTCCCCATTTCTTTTCTCAACAGCGAAGTCTTGAAGCTTCTGAATGAAAATAAAGGACAATCAATGTAAAAGATGAGCGGTCAAACAACCATTTCAGAATTAGAACCCTTGGAAATGGATACACAGGTCCAAACAACTAAGGCCCCTTTTCACATAAATGTCTGGGGAACCGATATCCAGCTGATATTGATCCCCATAGATGCGTATGGCGTCCGGCCATGCTACTGTAAGCATACCCATTTCATCGTACCATAGGCTGGAAAAAGAAAGCGTCCCTATGGAGAGGGGAGGGGTGAGCACCGATTACCCCTCAACCCGAACTTATGCTACGTAGTGTGAAAGGTCTTAATCTGTACAGTTAAGAAATTGAATACTGTATTAAGGGTTTAACAGCCTGCAGGTAACACTCCTTCCAAGATTTTATTGGACACTGGACCTGCGTAAACTTTGATCCCTCGGCTCCTTGCCATTAAGAAACATATCTGATGTAATAACACATGGAAAAATAAGAACAAAATATAAGAAAAAACAAGGCTTTACCAGTGGAGTTAGGTGGACTTTTAACACATCCCCCTTCCGGCTATCTCTGATAACCGGTGATGACTTCTGGGCCGACTTTGGGGTACGTCCCGGAGAGCGCCCTCGAGACTGGGTGCGCGCAGGAGAGCGAGACCTCGTTCTGCTTCTACTTCTCCTTCTTGAAGGAGAGGCAGAACTTTTCTTGGGTCGGAAAATAGTCAAGGACTGTCGTAAGAACAGAAAGCAGTCATTCATCAGGGCGAAAATAAATAAGAAAAAAGCAACATAAATAAAATAAAAGTTGTGTAAAATATTTGTAAATGGAGACAAACCAGTAAGAATGGGACCATGTAAAGATAATTTACCCTTCAGCTGCCGTGGTTTCCCTAATGATTTAACACCCCTAATCCAGAACAGTTTACAAAGTGACCAGGGATGACTAATGAACAATTCATACAGTATATACTGAACACTTACCTGCAGTTTCTATACAAGCATCAGCTTTCAACACCATAGATTGTATTATAACATATACAGGTACGTGCAGGGCAAGTTTACACGGGTTAAATTACACTTTTAGGGGCAGAAAAAGACTGCCTAAGAATGAAATTAAATGAAGGCACATTTTGACACCTATTTTTGCAACCAAAATCTGTACCCACATCTGATGGGAAAGCCATCATTAACTTTCCAGAAACTGACCCAAAACTTGATTGTGCACAATACACTTGTTCTGCATCTTTTTTGACCTTTATTCTCATCTTGCGACGCACAATAATAATAATAACCCCCTTTCTCAGGAAGACACGCATTAGGGTAGATGTATCTGTCTTCACCCGAACACTGGAATAATTGCACCAAATTTATACAAGGTTTTAGACTATTTTTAAGCAGTTTTGTGACTTGTCCGAAAAAGCATTTGTCCACTAACTAGGGGGCGTGATCAAATAGAAAATAGCATGTGTGCCAGAAAATTCAATATTGCAGCGCAGCATAGTATCATAGTATATAAGGCTGGAAGAAGACGCAAGTCCAACCTTTAAGAATTAAATGTTATTTCCCCATAACCCGTGATATTTTTGCTCTCCAGGCCTCTCAAACATTTACATAGAGTCCGCCATAACAACTTCTTACAGCTGGGAGTTCCATAGTCTCACTGCTCTTACAGTAAATAATCCCAGTCTATGGCGATGGTAGAACCACCTCTCCTATAGATGAAGAGGATGCCCCCTTGTCCTGGTCGCAGGCCTAGGTATAAAAAGATCTTTGAAGAGATTCCTGTAGTGCCCGTTCAGGTCTTTGCAAACTAGAGAAAATAAGTGGAGGTGCAAAGAACGACTCCTAGTCTTATACTGCACCACATTAATTATCCAACATCAGACACAGGGATTAATCTGGCGCAGCAGACAACTGTCTACTCTACCCACACATTAAAACATCTCCAACCTATGAGTGGGCAGCAACTGGGAGCAATTTAAAAAAAAATATATATTTTTTTAGTATACAAAGTAATTTGCAACTTTGCTGAATTTTTATTTCAACCATCATTGACCAGATAGAAAACAAGAAATCTAGCCCCCTTTTCATTAAATATTACAACTTTTTTTAATAAAATGCACAAAATTGTGATAGTACATGTGACTTGACGAATGACATGCTGTTACCAGAATGGATTCCTGAGTGTAGGGCCACAATACAAGTAAACAGCAGACGTTCTGAACATTTTTAGGTGTTCAAACAGACAGGTCTCAATGAAACGCACATTAGACCTTTTAACTCGGACAAAGGACTGTGTTCAGTTCACTTACCACTTTCTTACATATAGATGCATCTGGAAAACAAAAAAGCCAAAACTATCGGGCTCACCTTGATTTCATTTTCTTTCAGTTCCATGTCAGTCCCATCCTTAAAGAGCACAGAATAAAGCTGTGTGCTGGGGTCATACGACACAATCTGCACTTCAAAGTAGAGGCTGCTCCCCGGCCACCTCGCCATGGCAGTGTCTCCATTATTGAATCTTCGGCTTGGCATTTTTCAATTCTCACTGTAAAGAAATTGATCAAACTTCAAATTATTTGAGAATAATTTATAGATTTTTCTCCAAGACTTCAGAAAGTGAAATAAATTGTCTTCGCTGAATGTCGTCCTCTGCCTCTCATTGGGCAAAGTGGGTGGTAAGGCCACAACATTATCCTTACAGCCTGTGTACACTGGCGACTGACAGAAGAAAGAACACCTGCCCCGTCCTGCTTGCCCTTACATATCTAGATATATTTGTTGTACACTCACTCACCTGAGAGAAGTTGAAAATTCCACAGCAAAGTCCTCACATTGTTGAGTTAACCTGAACACAGGGGATTGTGTGGAAACAAGTCTGAGGACAGGCAATCAATCACCATGATTCTCATCCAGCCATTTATCTAGTCTCTAGATTTTTCTACAATTTCTTTGTTATGTTATGAGAAATATTCTTTATTTCTAGTTTCCAATAAAACAGCTCAGCAGTGTCACAGACTGTACCAGCCTTTTTCTTCAGACCCATCGCCTCACTATCAGGGACCTTCTGACATCACATCCATTTATTCATAACTGTTTGCAAGTAATACTAGTAAAGGCAACTGTGAGGGTTGCAAGAAATCCCAACCTGCAGTATGTCAGTCAGAGGCTACATGGGCTTCAGCTTTATTCACCTGATGAAACATTTATCTTGGAAATGATGTGCGAGACACAGCAATTGCTGACATATTACAGGATTGTCAGTCACACGCGGCTTATATCACTCTCTGTGCTAGAATGTTAACTAAATTGAGCAGATTTCCAAATTGCATTTAGTAAGTTACAATCCTGTGAATCCGGTCAAAAGTTGCTGTATAGCCACAGCCTAAGGCCTCATTCACATGACTGTTGGGGGACGTATAAATCTTGCATATACGTCCCCCATAGGCTAGCAACGGGCACACGGAGCAGTACGGTGCAGCACACGTGCAACACCGTACCGTTCCGTATCCGGAGAAAAGTAAGTACATGCCCTATCTTATATCTGGAATACGGCGCTGCGCGCCATGTTTCTCTACGGAGAGGAGGCGACGACGGTACGGCGGGCACGTGTTCGTGCGAATTTATCCTAAGGGTGAATTCACATGAACGTATGCCTGCCGTTGTGCAGCGTGCTGGAGAGGAGGAGGGGTGACACCTCTCCACGGCTGTGCACACATCGAAAAATCCTATATTTTCCCCATGTGTGGCACCACAACGCTCCGTGCGCCCATTGCCACCCAAGGGGGACGTATCTAAGGCTGAATGCTTCCAGACGAAAATACGCCCCCCCGCTCCCCTATGTTTGTATAAATAAGACCTAAGGGTGAATTTACACAATGAGTTTTTCAGATGTACAGGCACTCCCCAGGTTACGTACAAGATTGGTTCTGTAGGTTTGTTCTTAAAGGGGTTTTCTCGTCTGGGCACTCACATTCAGTTTCATTAATCTGCCATATGTAAACATTTCTTCAATTAGATGTTATTAAAAAATATGTTCCTGTGTGATGTTTCTCATAAATGTAGTGATATGGTCCCTTAGAAACGAGATGTCTTCCTTGGATACGGCCACCTCTGCTGGAGGGATTGCACAAAGAAACAAATTGTTTTTGAATATTAAATGTCCGGGAGTTACTGCAGGTCGCACAGCCATCCTGTGTTAATGATTGCTGAATCCTGGTGGTCCGGCAGGACTCTATAGCGCAAGTCTGGCCACCGCAGCCAGAGTGTGGGATGGTCGTATCCGAGGAAGACATCTCGTTTCTAAGGGACAAGATGACTGCATTTATGAGAAATTATCTCCAGACAGGAACATTTTTTTTATTAACATCCAATTGAAGAAATGTTTATATATGGCAAATGAAGTGGCAAAGTTGAATTTGTATGTAAGTTGGATCTGTATATTTTATAATTGTAACCCCAGACAAATTTTTTTTGGTCTCTGTGACAATTGGATTTTAAAAATTTTGGATTGTCATAAGAAGCAGGAATAATAATAAAGCTTCATTGTAGACACCTTAGATAACTTAATCATTGCTGATTACTGTAGCCCAGGGCTAAGGTCCGCCTGTAACTAGGGAACGTCTGTAAGTTGAGTGTTCTTAAGGAGGGGACCGCCTGTAGTTTTTGATGTCCAAACAAGGAGTAGCATCTTTCAGTGATCTGTTCTCACCCATTATGATACACGCGTGCTTTTGGCTTTAAAAACTGCATCAAAAGGTCAGATAAATTATCCCCCCACCCCCTTCTGTGACCCATCGGATATGATTACGGGCCACTAAACCACACACAGGTCTTTATGGATCGGTGATTTAGTGACCCAACCCTCCCTTTATAAATTCAACACCTGTTAACCAGCAATATGCTTTATGTATAAAGTGATTGGGATGCAGGATCCCCTTAATAGGGCAGAATACTGGGGGTCCTTATGAAAAGACCACCCGTGACTATACAGATACATGCTCTGATTTCACCCACCGCCAGGTAATGTTAAAGGGTTTGTCCCCATGTTGAAGATCAACCAGGCTGCTTTCTATCAAAAACAAGTCCACATCTGGGTAGAGGTAGCGCATGGTACTACAACTAATCTATACACAACTGAGATGCAATACCAGCAAGAACCATGGTCTGGCGCCAGCCATCTTTTGCAACATCTGAACAACCCCTTTAAGGCGATAACTGAATTTTGTTGCAAATGTGTGTCCTAAACCCTGACCTGCCTCCGAGATAGGCCAGACTTAGGCCTCGCGCGGTTGTTGTAATGTTTAAAACCCCACATTACAACATTACCTTTATAAAAAAAAATAAAATAAAAAGTTAAACTTCCTAGCCAAAAAAATTGACCCTTATTGTACAGTTACTAAATGTGCACGTGGATACATTTTAGAAAAATGTACAATACATTAGAAACAACGCAACAGAAAAAGGTAAAATGTTGATTCATTTACCCTAAAAATACATTGAAAAAAATATTAGAAAAAAAATTACGTTTTAAAAAAAAAATTGCAATTTACACCAAAAAAAAAAAAAAAAAATTAAAAAAAATTAAAAAAAATTTTACTGAAAACTTTTAGCCAAAGATGGAAACACCAAACTGGCTGCAGTCACTGCCGTAAAGCGAGACTGTCACCCTTGTAAAAGTTGGAGCCCTCCTATAGCACCTGTCACGTCTCCCATACAGACATTACACGAATATTTACCACAAAAAAATCGCCTTATTTTACCTCAAAATTAATAAATTCACACAAACACCTCATAATAACAACCGGTACCACCGGAAGACGCCGCCATTACACCCCCTCAACGAAACTTTCTCCCCCCACAGCCCCCGCTCCGCCGTTTTACCTTATCTCCTCTCTCTTCAGTTACTGTAGAGCCGAGCTCCGCCTCACACCGCGGTCACCGCGTCCCGCCCGCTTAACGGTTACGTCTCCGGTACCCAGCGACTTCGGAAAAGTAACTCTGGGCGCGAAGGCTTCTGATTGGCTGCAGGCAGCCATTTCATGTCTTCCCCTTGGCGGCGATTGGTTGCAGTGAGTGGAGTGGCAGGAGCGAGACCACGCCCCCTACCCTTCTGTTTTGGGTGTTTGATGAGGGCAATAACATGGACGTGAGGGGAAAAGAGTGAAGGGCGAGGAGCTGATGGGGAAATATACATACAATGTCACCGCACATATAATAAAATCTAATAATAAAACACGACAGGTGCCTGACAACTATAAATATAATGGATGTGGCGTCCCAAAGTAGTCACCGTATGTCATCCGTTGGGACATCATACTATAGAACAAGCGCAGTTTTATACCTCATATCAAGGACCGCGTTCACACTTGCCATTTTTGCTGCGTTTTGAAATACAGCACAAAATATCCTCCTCTGATCAGAAGCTGAGGAATTTTACCTCAGAATCGGAGCAGGAGCCTTTGCGCGGTGTTCCAAAACGCAA
This sequence comes from Engystomops pustulosus, assembly GCF_040894005.1. Classification (NCBI taxonomy): domain Eukaryota; kingdom Metazoa; phylum Chordata; class Amphibia; order Anura; family Leptodactylidae; genus Engystomops; species Engystomops pustulosus. The sequence goes on from NC_092413.1 coordinate 11,741,002, forward strand.
AGCAGCCATCACGTGTACACAGCCTTAAGGTGGGGAGGTCACACGTACCGCTAGCCCTGCGTTTACAAGTGCAGCATTAGCGGAAAAGGGGGTTTGCCTCGATCCAAACACATTTGCGTTTGCAAAAGCGCAATGCGATTGTTAAGCATTTGCATGCGTTTCACTGGAAACGGTAATGAGATCGGGCCAAGGCTTGTAAACGCAGCGCTAGCAGCATGTGTGACCGCACCATTCAGCCGCGCTCACGCGTTCCAGTAGGCGTCCGTTCATAACGCGACACTAGCGCACAGGGGGGCGGCCCTCGGCCCCAACGCACATGCGATTGATATGCAGAAACGCATGTGTGCTCAGGCCGAGGACCGCCCCCCTGTGCGCTAGCGTCGCTATGAATGGACACCTAGCGGAACATGTGACCGCGGCCTTAGGTGTAAGGCACAAAACTGTGTAGCACTTGGTGACATCATCCGATAAGACACGATATTAAGGTGACTACTTTGGGACAGCAGAACAGTTTTCGGGCACCCGCCATGTTACTACATCTGTGATGACATTATGTGTGTATTACAAGTCTTTCAGCTTCTCTCTCCTCACGCTTTTCCCTCACTAGAGATGAGCGAGGGAGCCTTTAACGCTTGCCTTCGGGAACAAGCGCCGCACATTTTTAAATCATTCACCAGCAAAACGTGTTTTGCTCGTTTCGGATTGCAAGCGTTTAGGACTAAACAAATCTGCGTTGGGAAGTAGCTCCTCCCCCACTGCACTTGAATTGCCTCAGGAGTACGTGATGTTTTCAGATTTTACCATCTCTCATAATATCGGGCACAACAATTCGCCCATCCTGGACAACCACATGACGGGCAAACAGATTTTACAACCTTTTGGCACCAGAATTCACGTCAGTAGTTTGAACAGGTTATTCTTTGTCAAGTGAAAAGTTTTGCAACAGCATCAACTAGTACGGTTATTTGAGATCTCTGCTTGCTGTCACTATTGTTGTCCCTTCAACAATCTGCCCTGGTCACGTGATGGGCAGAGTGTGGATAAGCTCTAATGGCCGGACGGTAAATAGCCACGATTGATACTCCTATTAAAGTAAAAGCAAGCAGAGATATTGAAAAACTGTGAGGAACGGGAAAAGAATACCGAAAGAAGACTATTCCTTCAAGCGCAGGAGTTGTGTCTGGAAGGAATAATCCGGAAAAAGACCCGACACATGACGGCGACTCCAGAATCTAAATTTACTTTGTGTGGAAATAACGCAAAACAAAAAAGAACCTGAGCGCTGCGCAGGTCCCTCCACCACCATGAGGGTGTACACAGGACCGTTACACAGGCGGAGGACTGCTTGCTGTTACACGGCTGCTTCCGCTCTGCGACTCACTTCCTGTTTCAAAAACATTACAACCGGTGACGTGAAAAGACCAACTAATCAAAAAGTTTCTTAAACGGGTTGAACCAAGCAAACACCTATTCAAAGGATAAGCGACCGTAGCTGATCAGCGGGGGTCCGACTACATCTGAATGGAGGGGCAGGATGTGCCGGCTCCACTACTCATAGATAATCCCAGAGTCAGATCCACATTAATCAGACGGGTAATTCCCTATTCAGCGATAGTGATACAGAGCTACTCCGTAATTTCCAACAATCCCAAATAATTGAAGGCAGTGGCAGTAAGAACGCTCAACCGGGTGCTCCACCCATTAGTCAGAATAGACCCCCGATTCTTGTGACCGGTTAGCACAGGAGATCAAACTTGGTAAGACTTAACCCATTTACATAGAAGTGGAGTTTAGACAATTGGGGTGCTGTGGATACCCTTCTTTGGATATTGGGAAAACCAATAAAGATTTAACTGTAAAATCACGTGGGCCAGATGCCACCAGGGGTGGACAGAGCTGTGGTCACATGGGGTGCTGTGCGGACATAGTTTGGCCACATAGTCAAGTCTGAGGAGGCGTAGTAGCAAGCCATCACACACCAGCGAAGCCTCATTGTTTCCATTGTGAACTGAAGAACCCCTTAGATGTCAGCGACTATACACACCACAGCATTTAAGGGATCACAGTTGACTCGAATCCTGCCCATTGCTTCATGCCCTCAACTGTATTCGGACAACCACATTAAACGTGGTTGATTTAAAAGGGTTTAAATCGTTTATTCAGGCCGCTTCTTTCAAGTATCAGCGCCACACCTGGTCATATGCGGTATTGCAGCCGAACACCATTCACTTCAATAGAGCCAAGACCCATTCTCTCGCCCGACCGATAGCAGGTTGTGGCGCTGTTTACAGAAGGAAGAAAGCCGCCATGTTTATCTAGTTCTGGACAATCCCTTTAAATGTTTCGGTCAGGACCGTCCTTCTCTTTCATTCTTCACTTATTTTTTGTTTTGGCTAAATATTTCTGAACTTGTTTTTGAGTGAAAGAAGAACCTGCCTGTCTGCGCTCCATCTGCTGGAACTTAGAGAGATTATTATTTATCCTTCCACACACGGAAGGTATGCCAGTTATTTCGCCTGCAGTCAATCTGCATAACTTGGTCGCTCATCTGTCGCCACCATGGGACGTACAGCATAAGCGCAAGGCAGGGAAAGAAAGAAAATCGAAAAATTCTTGTTTTTCCTGTTATTTTTAAACCGGGGAGATAATATGGCTAAGGTGGTAAAAAGATGGATTATTGGGGGTTGTTGGCGTCATGCCATAACTAATAGGGAGGGAAAGGGGGCGCCGCTGAGACACAAGAGCTAAAGGCAACATCCAAAGTGGACACTCTGATGTATGCAGGACACTAGATTCCTCCTCTACAAGTTCTACCACATTTTCTCACTACAGTAAACACATTTTATGTCTCCTCCATGGTCTCCAATAATCTGAGCACAGAGAGGAAGAGCAATGTTATACTACAAGGTTACAACATGAATCAGCATGGACATACTGCCTGCAGATAGGACACTATGTACAATCTGCTCAGCTCCTCCTGCTCTATAACATGCTGCCTGCAGATAGGACACTATGTACAATCTGCTCAGCTCCTCCTGCTCTATAACATGCTGCCTGCAGATAGGACACTATGTACAATCTGCTCAGCTCCTCCTGCTCTATAACATGCTGCCTGCAGATAGGACACTATGTATAATCTGCTCAGCTCCTCCTGCTCTATAACATGCTGCCTGCAGATAGGACACTATGTACAATCTGCTCAGCTCCTCCTTCTCTATAACATGCTGCCTGCAGATAGGACACTATGTACAATCTGCTCAGCTCCTCCTTCTCTATAACATGCTGCCTGCAGATAGGACACTATGTACAATCTGCTCAGCTCCTCCTGCTCTATAACATGCTGCCTGCAGATAGGACACTATGTACAATGTGCTCAGCTCCTCCTGCTCTATAACATGCTGCCTGCAGATAGGACACTATGCACAATCTGCTCAGGTCCTCCTGCTCTATAACATGCTGCCTGCAGATTACACTGGTGACAAGCTTCCTTGGCATTGGTATTACAGATGATGAAACATATACAACATTTTGGTATTTTGTGCTGTTCTCCCACCCTCAGACACAGGGATTACCATAGAACATGTCACAATGATACAATTGTACGACTTACCTGAGGATTGGTGGTGCAGGTCCTGCCTGATCACTTCGTCCTCATGTATAATCTTGTAGTATTGGATATAATATGTCCAGCACAGGGAGTAGCGATGGGCTGCGGAATAACTTGAAGCTGTTGGGCCCCAGTGAAAAGTCGATGCCAGGCCCCCACTAGAATGTGTGATTATAGTACTAGTCTTCTTATATTGGAAAGTGACACCTTATGGGCCCCCTGACCCTGTTGGGCCCAATTGTGACCGCATCCTCTGCACCCCCCTGGTGGTAGGTTTGCCAACTTACATCCTAGAGGCCATCAATGGCACATATACAGGCAGTATGGATGTTATGGGGGTCTCCCTGGACGCCAAGGGGTAGTTACTTTGAAAAAGGGCACAGGTCCTATTAAATAACTGGGGGCCCAATGTGCAGAAACTAGTGATCATCAGGACGGTAGAGTACTATACATCACAGGGGGTGCAGGGAAAGGAGTATTTATATGTCTGGTCTGGGGTCTTTACAAGACCAAAAAAAATAGCAGCTTCCAATCCACCCTGCAGTGTGTAGGGGCCATTTTAGAGAAAACTCAATATGTACCTTTATGCAAATGAGCTAATCATTGAACCAGGGGCGTGGTCAGGTCTTTCTTTCTATGAAACCAAGCACCAACCAAATTGTAGAGAGAAAACGGGTGCAGCGGAGGCATGGCCTCGCCTCTGCTGCACCCAGAAGCCAATTTGCCTAGACAACATAATTTACCATAAAATGCCATATCGCTAGGAAACTAATATGGGTGGAATGGGAATAAGGCGTCCTTCTAAAAGCGGCTTTACTTACAGGGTGATTTGGGAGCTGTTAGAGCCCATTTAAAGGAACAATCTAGGACCAAAAAGAGTATGCCCGGACTATAGCCGTGTCCCGGAGTATTCCCTTAACTTACAATCCCCTTCCTACCAAAATGAACTAAAGCAAAACTAAAACTCGACTGCCGAAGCGCAAAATCCTTTGAAGGACGCTGGACTGTGTCCAACATCCTGAACGGTCAATACAAGGAAACGTTCCCTCCCCGACAGATCAGGAACAGGTCCAGTCTCCTAGAAATGTACGGCTCTGGCTTCTTAAAGGAAACCTACCACTTGTAGTGGCAGGTTTCTGATGGAAATACCGGGCACCAGCTCAGGGTGAGATCAGGGTGAGCTGGTGCTGGAGCTTATTTTCGTTAGTGTTTTAAACCGCGGTATTGCGGTTTAAAACACTTTTTAAACTTTATAGCTGGCGCATGGAGGTACGCGCTCGGCGCTTACCGTGCACGCGGCTACATAGGAAGTGAAGGAGAGCCGCGCGCATGGTAAGCGCCGAGCGCGTACCTCCCTGCGCCGGCTATAAAGTTTAAAAAGTGTTTTAAACCGCGATACCGCGGTTTAAAACACTAACGAAAATAAGCTGCGGCACCAGCTCACCCTGATCTCACCCTGAGCTGGTGCCCGGTATTTCCATCAGAAACCTGCCACTACAAGTGGTAGGTTTCCTTTAAGAAAAAATTGCGATATAAATGGATTAATGACCTCTAGTCCATACAGCTGGACCTTGAAAAGTGGAGCGGGACCAGGGGGGCCTGCACGGAGCGGGACCAGGGGGGCCTGCACGGAGCGGGACCAGGGGGGCCTGCACGGAGCGGGACCAGGGGGGCCTGCACGGAGCGGGACCAGGGGGGCCTGCACGGAGCGGGACCAGGGGGGCCTGCACGGAGCGGGACCAGGGGGGCCTGCACAACCAACCACTTTAATTTTTAAAACATTTTCTTTCTTTGCAAGTTTTTTTTTGAGACTTTTGATGGACCTTTTCCATGTACGGCAAAAACTACGTGCCATCTACGCAGAACTTTTGCCCAAATCCGCAGTTTTTAAGATAAACACGCACAACTGGGGATTATATACAGTCTTCATTTATACATATTACATAGTCTTACATTATTGGAGCGTATTCAATACTGGTAAAATGTATCTTCAAAATTAGAAAAATAATGATAGCGTTATGTAAACCTCCGGGAAGGAGATACCATAAACTTATTTATAGGGCATTCAGCAAAATGTTTTTTTTTTTTTTTGCATTTTTTTTTTTAAGTCACATTCAAGATAACCTGTCAGAAAACTTTTTTTTTTTTTCCCCCAGCAGTCCAAAGATTACAAGCCTTCATTAGACCAAAAAGGGTAGCAACACTTAATATTGCAATTTTTATTTCGTTTGCTCAAACAAAACAAAAAAAAAAAAAAAGTTAGCATGTAGTAAATTTAAAACAAAACAATGGTAAAAAATAGAGATGACATGAAAAAGAGATCCAAAAAAAAAAATAAATTCTAAATTGTGGTAAAAACAAGAAGCACGGGGCAGGTGACATTCATAAAAATGGGGGGGGGGGGGCGGGGGATTCCAACTTCCTGCATCGGGATGAGACACGTGTAACATGATAACATGACCGGGGATGATTGTAAGAGATTTCAGCACCAGCACACAGATTTTATACATTCAGTTCCATTGCGATTCATCGGTTTTCGATTTTTTTTTATATATATATATTTTTTTTAACCCCTTAGGTATCATTAAATCACAGCTTAGGTCACAGTGTTGCTTAAGAAAGCTCGTACCGAGCGAACGGGAGGGGGGAGGGTTATCTCAGACTATTTTTTTAAAAGACACCCAATACAAAGACCAACCTCCCTCCCCGCTTAGAACCGATTATCTGTTCCAGGCGTTTATAAAATTGAGGGTTTTTTTAGATTTTCTAATAAGGGAAAAACTAAATAATTTGAAATCACTGAAATCTCCAGTACTTGGTAGGGGCGGGGGTGATTTTTTTTTTTTTTTAGTGTTTGGGGCGAGGTAAAAGAGGGTGACCAGGAAAAAAAAAAAAAATAAACAAAAAGCTAGACGAGAAGTCAATGCAAAAAAGGAGACAATTGATTACTCTAGAACTGACCATTCAGGATTCATTTTTCTTTTTAGACCAAGGCACAAAAAAGCATAGTGCATAAAACCGGTATCATAAAAGGAAAAAAAAACAAAACTATGGGCGGACCACCGCCTCCCCGATTACGGGTGGTCACGTGACTTTGGACTGGCTCATAGTCTGGAGCGGTGACAGAAATGACACGCGGGGGGGGGGGGGGGCAATCACATACATTGGCTGAACTCCCCTTACAGCTGAAATGTCCGCACAGAAATAAAAACAGAAGAAGGTGACAAATCCTCACGCGAGCCGATCCTAGACGATTCTGTCCCAAAGAGTCCACCACTCCCGTTACTTCGTACCATGCAGAACAGTTTATTCCTTATCCAGAGGGGGGGATAAATGTGGCTGCTTGAGCATCGAGATAGCAAGTAATTTTTTTCGGTTTTGGAAAGTCCATTGTTTTCAGTACCAGAACAGCTTTTTGTAAGGTCCACATGTTCATAGCGTGTAGAGGCGTCTTGCTTTGGCGTCCAGCACTTACTAGGGTTAGGGTATCACCGTTTTCCTTATATCCTGTATCCGTAACATCTCCGAGATTCCGCGTCAATATGGCACAATTCCAAACCAAACCTCTCAACGTTTCCAACGTCCTTCATCAAATTTTACCGCCCCACCAGAGAGTCAAACCAACAATGGCCTCCTTCATGTGCAAGCACCTTCAAACTCCAGACCAACTCCATTCCAAAAAAAACCTCAGTAACATCCACTCAACTCATCAACGTCCCGACTGACAGCAAAAAAGTAAAAAGCAGAATGATGGGTCATCGGTGGAGAAGACGGCTACGAGAAAATGGCCGCTGCAGAAGCCGAGGAGATCATTGAGAACGCTGCGTCTTACACGGGACATGCACCGTTTGTGGAGCTAATGTTTTATCCCCCCCCCATGCAACGCAAAGTAAATCTCTAAACGTATCTCCGAATAAGTTTTGGTAGAAGCGTTAATATTTTTTGTTTTTTTAACAGATGCTTGCTTTGTCTTCTCGTCAACGAAACTACAAAAACAAGAGTCGTCCCTCTGCCAAAGTATCAAAAATGTAGAAAATTAAAACTCTTAAATGTGCAACACTCCGTCCCTTCCGTAAAACTCCCAACTCTTCCTTCCAAATATCCGTGACCGGGCTTCTCCAGGGGGAAAAAAAAACAAAAAACTGATAGCGGTGCCCCGTATACAGTGACATTCTACAACGTGTGAGTGTTGTGTCTCGTGAAATCCAAAAAAATTATCAAATATCGTAGGAAGACGAACCTGAGTAACGCTTGCAGTGAAAGACTGAATAACTTGCTAGACCCGACGCGTCTCTCCTCTGGATCACGTGATCCACCTATAGGCAATGATTTTTTTTTTTTTTACTAAGTGGTTGGATTCTCGTATATATATGTGCTGCAAGCTCATTGGACAGGAGTAAAATATATTAAAAAATAATAAAGAAATTTGGGAACTTCTGCATAATTATTGTTCAGTGTTTCTCTTTAAGACCATCGCTCTTTGAAGGAGGGAGGGAAAAAAAAAAATTTAAAGGCAGAAAACCAGGAGAGATTCGGTGAAGATCCAAAACTGAAGTTTCTGAAAGGTCTTTATTTGCGCTTCCCGGGTTGCAGGTTTCTCAGACTTCCTTTAGAACAGCTTAGAAAAAAAGGAGAAGTTCTTTCTAATCCGGGGGCGATGAGCCGCCTCCTCACGGTCTCTTCTATGTACTGCTCGATTTTCCAAGCTCCTGTCGGATGGCTAAGAAAGAAGGACAGGAAAAACACTGTTAGAAATTCACCAGGAGGTAAAAAAAAAAAAAAAAAAGGTCTAGCTTCGAGTGTAACAATGAAATTCTGTCTGCTGGCTGTCACCACCAGAGGGAGCAAAACACTAACACGGGGACAAGATTGTAGCTTCCCGTCGTTTAATGAAAGAAAAACCTACAACGGTCATAGAAATAACTGGAATGTGACAAAAGTAAAATTTCTACGAAAACGAACAAATGAAAGGCAGACATAGCTTTTAAGTGATGCTTCAACAGAATGAAATAAAATTTACAGGCCTGGACAGAAATAATGGCTCTCTTAATTTAATATTTGGATGCACAATCTTTTGAGGAAATCACTGCAATCACACGATTTCTGCTGCAGAGCCACTGATATGTCCTGGTTGCAAGGGACTCAACCGAACCTAAAAGTTCGGTTCTACTCATCTCTACTCACTAGACCCAGGACACCATGGATGTATAACATTCACACAATGTATGCCCTGCTGTACCGTAGTACGGCGGGCATACATCGGCACCGAGGAGATGAGCGCTGCTCACCCCTGCCCTCTATATAGGAATACATAGCACACGGCGCCGTATTCCGTATAAAGATAGGACATGTCCTATCTTTCTACGGTCTACGGCACGGTGCCACACTCGTGTCGTACCGTACGCCGCAGTGAGGCCAGAGAAGCATATGGGGGACGTATATACATCCCCCATACGTTTGTGTGAATGTAGCCTAAAAATTGTGGATTCTAAATCTGTAGTGTAGATCCTTTTACGTAGGCCACGCCAAAAAAAAATTCTTTTAATAGGGGTGGTCCAGTGACAAATTAGCCCCCATCCTGTGGACTTGCTCATTGGTAGGGGTCTCTTTGATGGGATTCTGCTCTGTTAATCTGAATGGCACTGACTGAGAAGGCCGAGTTTGGCACCTTGCTTTCGCCGTCTGTGCCATAGAAACGTATAGGGCGGCCTTGGTGAGACCCCCACTGATCAGCATGTTAGTCCCCATCACGTGGGAAGGAGCTTTGTTGTCACTGGACATCCCCTTTAAGCTCGCAGTTTGGCTTTTCACAGTTATATAACAGATCTATATAATACCGTGTTCATGGCCGCACTTACCGTCGATGAGCTCTTCTTTCAGTTTTGCTAGTTCTTTTCTCATCTCTTCTAAAATGTCCTAGAAAGAGAATTTTTTTTTGGTTAAAAGTTGTAGGAACCTACGTCTTCAATGAAAGCAGATCCTCATGATATGGGGTAACGTGGGGATTAAACAGGGTGGTCTGATACACATCGGGGACCATCTCTGGGTATTGAATACTGTGCTCCTTTTCTTTTTACCAGCAATGAAAAGTGACATAAAGGGGTTGTCCCCACAAAGGACGGTAACTTATATCCTATCCACAGCACAGGGGAATGAAGTGCGGGTACGTATGTAAAGGCTCCTGCACAACATCTTTCCATTCACAGGGGAGTTTTTAGCTCCATATTCTGCAGATTGTTGGGGAGGCGATGACAGCTCTTGGGACCCCTAGGATCTGCAGGGTATCTCCTATACTAAGCCATTAGTTATTATTGTCAAACTGAGGGTCTCCATCATAAACCTGGGGTGGTCACTTCTCGTACCTGTTTCAGTCTGTCGTAGTCCAAGGCTTCTGACTGCACCCCGTTGGCACTCGGCTGCCCCGATGGTGTAGACTTTGGTCTGTGCAAACAAATGAAGAAATTTCACACTCCTTTCATGATAAACACAAGACTTGTGACTCGCTATGTGGATGCATGGCTCCTACAGAGGGAGGTAAATGCACATCTGCAGAGGTAGAGGAGATGCACCAAGAGCTCATGACGCTTGAGAGCGTACCCAGCCACGCTGGATGTGTGCAAGGGAAAGTGCTCCTACACACGATTGTGTCCAATCCCACGGACCGTACACCTTGAACAGCAGAGGAGTCCTTGCATTATACAGAAATAGTTTCATAGTTTCATAGTTTCTACGGTTGAAAAAAGACACTTGTCCATCAAGTTCAACCAAGGAAGGGAAGGGATTGGATGAGGAAGGGATTTAGTGGAAACTATTCTATATAACATAACCATCTATGTTATTTAGGTGTAAAAAGGCATCTAGACCCTTCTTGAAGCTATCCGCTGTCCCTGCTGTGACCAGCGCCTGAGGCAGGCTATTCCACAGATTGACCGTTCTCATAGTAAAAAAGCCCTGTCGCCAAAATATTTTGGTATAATGCAAGGACTTCACAGGTTTCAGGGTACAGTGGTAAGAGTCACGTCAAGATCTTGGGAATAGATTGCCCTTAACCAGAATGGTAACTGGAGTCCATCTTAAGGACCGTAGCCCCCAATAGAGGAAATGCTGCAAAGTGGACATAACGATGCTCCACTATGGATGCACAGCAGCTAAAAGCCACCAAAAAAAGTGCAGTTTTCTGATGCATAAACTCACTGCGCTCCTGGATCTAAAGAATCTCATTGCATTGGCCCTATACATATCCTAAAGATTCTAAGCAATTAGTAAAATTGTATATTCCATGTATACTAGAGGCATTTGCAACGTATTCCTCCTATATGAGCCATTGTATACTCATCCAGTTGTACGTATTGTAATAAGAGTAGTAGGTGATAATATCCAAAGGCAATAAAAGGGCCATAATAAAACAAACAATCCCATCTCTGTCCTACCTGGAGATTACAGGGGATTTGCTACCATTTATTGTGTTCGTTCTTTCCCAAGGCTTTCTTGTAGGTTCTGCGGAATAGTTAATTTAAAAAAAAAAAAAAACATTAAAAATAAATAAAAAAAAAAAAAAGTAAAAAAAGTAAAAATAAGCCAATTATGATAAAGTGCGGTTCTTACCTGGAGTGCCAGCAGAGGGCGCTTTTGTAGGTGCAGGTGGAGGCTCTGGCTCCTCCTATTGGAGAATAAAAAAAAAATACTGAAGTCAATGACGAGGGGTGTGACAATTATTTTTTATGGCACGTAATAAACAGTGTAGCCAACAAACTGACCCCGTGTGCTCTGATCTAAGGGAGTGACACGACACGACGATCTTATCTCAGATTTCATCTTGAAAACGTGCACACTTGCTCTATCTGATTAGAGGTGACTGACTGGACCGGTTAATTGTCGATTACGACCCTGACATATGCACACTAGAATATTTACTTTCATCATAGCCATTTACAAAGTTTGGGGTCTGTACAGAGTTTACACGACAGAAGAAGTCCTGCAACTTTTTTTTTTTTTTTTTTTTAACCTAGTCCAGTCAATGCCAATTCATTGACCAATACCGGTGCAGGGCCTAAAGGGAGGAGCAGGACTCCTTGTCATTGAATCCCTAGAAGCTGGAGTCCTGCTCCTCCCATCAGACCCTGCACAAGGTACAATACAATGAAACGGCTGTGAATGGAGCATTCCCATAAAGAACTTGTGAGAAGGTTGGAGAATGTCCTGGGAGACTAATATGTGTCAGGAGCCGACCCCCTCCCATCTCCTCACTCACCGTTTTCTCTTCTCTTGCATCGGGTTCTACGTTTGGGCCTTTTTCTGCGATTCGTCTTCTATAAATTGTAAAATAACAGAAGCAAATTAATATCATTATTACAGTCTTCACAGCAACACAATTATACCGCCCCATGTTGTGTTCACTATCCACAACACAGGGGAGAACACAGCTCATAATCCCACATAATGAGAATAAATGGGGGCTTCTTACACCCCAAAAACTGCAGCAGAGGGTCCTGCATGCTCAGGCGCTCTGCCTAGTCTCTATGTTACTGCTAGAGATAACAAAAGTGATGCACAATGACCTGCTGTTCCAGGTGAGGGGTTTAGCAGTCAGTTCCCCTCCCGACTGACGAATTAACCCCCCCCCCCCGTCCTGTAACCAGATGAGCCTAATACCACCACTGAATCTTCAGATAACTCACCTCCTTGCTAGTAATGCGCTCATTTCCTCCATTAACCCACCACCGCCCATAGGAAGAGGACCATTTCCACGACTAGCTTCAGTCTTGGCAGCGCCCGGACTGGCCCCAGCAGGGTTTACATTGCTCTGACTGGTCACATCCTCAGCCTGAAAAACAGAGAAGAAGCCCCATTAGAACATTTAGGTTTTAAAGAATTGTATCCATTTGATCAGGGAAAAATTTCTGGGACTCCCATTGTGTCCAATGGGTGTGTGCTGTCTCCGTCATTCCTATACAACTGAATGAAGAGAAGTGGGATCCCGTTCTTACGGTGGGGCAGCAGGACACCTACTTGACCTGCTGCCCCACCGTAAAAACGGGATCCCAGTTCTCTGGGATCCCATGAGGTTCTGATCCGTGGGGTTCCCAGCAGTCTCATCCTCACCAATCAGCTTGTTATATAGGGGATAACAAATAATTGGCACCATGCATTTATGTGCAGGTTAAGTATTGGGCGCCTTAATTGGACAGCCCCAAAGTTCTCCCCATTGTTATAGGTACCGGTGGTTTAATGAGTGATCAGACAGAACAATATACCAATAAATACCAGAAACTGGTAGAAATTTCCTTACCCGGGAAACTTTCCTCAGTTTGGCCCCGGCCAGCGCAGCCGCCAGACCTGATAATGGACGGTTATCTTCTGAGCTGACGGAAGCTGCAGAGAATGGAAGTGGAGGTGCAGGAGGTGGTGGAGGAGCCGGCGGAGGAGGTGCAGCCATAGGTGCAGGTGGTGGAGGTCCCGGAGGAGGTGGAGGTCCAGGAGGCGGTGGTGGTGCGGGACACGATGGAGGCAGGGGTGGTGCAGGAGGTGGAGGGGGTGCAGGGGCTGTGGTCTGAGACACACTTGGACCTGAAGGAAGAGGAGGTGGTGGAGGAGGAGGTGCTGGGGGTCCCGGAACAACACCTACAGGAGAGAAGAAGTGTAAGTAAAAAAACAAAAAAGTACTAACAAAACCTGTACAGAAAAACACCACACCAAGCCCTGCTCTAGTCTGTAGGTATCAAATATTCATTGTGTTGTAGATAAAATTGAGGGAAAGCCACACAACGATTATCAAACTTTTCTAAATCGTTAGTAAAATTAGCCAAAGAATTAAAGTAAATACGAGATCAGATAAATGCAACGCAATAAAAAGGCGCAGGATACCTGTGCGCCACCTGTCCGCCATAACCGGGACTGGACAGCGCTAACACATATCACTACGATGCTGGAACCAGACACGTTACAGCAGCTCCCACCACCACTTATAGGGGCAGTCGGTGATGTGGTCACACGATCCGTCCACTATTTCTGATTCGTGTATAACATATGTCCATGTGCCGCGGGGGTAACCTCTGTATGGTATCCACTAAGGCGGTGCAGGGTCGACATAGAGAGGCCACCGCTACTGACCCCATAACAGTTCCTACAATCCTGATCTGAAATATACTAAAACGCCACAAGAGGGCGCTAGCTCCCTGCAGAAAGTCTTAACTACGCAGCAGGGGGCGCCGGGACTTTTGCAAAGACTGACTTGTTGGGAGTAATAAGGTGATGCCGTTTATTACATAGTATAAAATGCCGCCGTTTGCATATATTATGGCGTCTGCCGGGCAGAGCTGCGTCTTTGCTTTAGCAGGAGGTAATCTTTGCATTTCCTGTAGATATTTCTTCTAATGGAAGTCTCTGCTCGTCAGATCCGATTTATGGCTCGTCTGGCAACTTTACCCAAAAGTGTAAAAAGCTACCCATGCAACAGAACGAGCGGCCATACTGGTATAACACTATCGATTAACAGTCAGTATATTCAGCCTTAAAGGGGACGTACATTTGTATTGCAACTTCCCTTCCTAAGTGCTATTAGCCGAGTGAATGGAAGTGTCCTGGCTCTTCATTCATACAAGAGAGATCTGGGACCCCCATCACCATCATCAGATCCCCAGTGATCACACTTAACAAAAACCATTAAAGTAAATTGGGTCTATATGTGCTGCACAAGTTTAAAGGGAACCCACCATCAAAATCCATCCTGATAAACCAGGGACACTTACCTATAGATCCAGAGACTGTGGAAATCTTATATGTTATGTCCTCCAACTAAAATCAACTTTTAAGATTATGTTAATGAACCTGAAGGGCGCCTGGGGGTGTTACCAGAGCCCCTCTGAGCTGCAGATTCACAGGAGAACTATCCTCCCTTCCACTGTTACATGGTTACATGAAGCGGGTGGAGGGGGGGGGGGGTAGTGCTGAGAGAGCAGAGACAGTGTAACAGTTGATTTTAGAAGGCAGGAGGCCATGGATAAGAAATACAAGAAGATACCACAGTATCTAGGAGTAATGTCCCGGGTTTATCAGGATGGATTTTGATGGTAGATGTAATAGCAGCACAGTATATAAATGGTATATATATACTACAACACCTCCAATGCTTAGGGGCACAGTGCAGCCAGCGGTGGTCCCGTGTGTCCTGTGTGCAGAGCGCCCCCCATGCATACAGACCCCCGTGTAACACAAGCCGTATGAGTGCATGTGGCAGGTTAGTCAGTTATTGGCAGTGACAGAAAGCCTTACCCGGATGGGTCGCAGGGTCAGTCGGCTGAGAGGTTGTGGTCATGTCTGGCTGAGAAGCACAGGCGTCTCCCAGCACAGAGATTAAAGAGTTCTCAACAGAGGCAGGGGAAGCTGCAGGAGAAGGCAGAACACTAGGCTGGGATGAAGGTGCCGAGACAAGAGGAGAGCATGGAGATGAGGACAGCACAGAGAAGGGTGGAAACAATGGTAAGGGTGGAGCGGGAGGGGGTGCAGGGGTGCAGGACATATCATACGAGGATGGGTCCGCATGGCCATTGGCGGCATTGGAAAGGAGGGCGAGCTGGGATGCAGACACTAGGTGGACCGCCCGGGGGCCGGTGGCCTTGCCAGGAGGACTACTGATCATGACAGGAGGGGATGGAGGGAGGGGAGCGAAATTAGAAGCAGACCAGGAGATGGGCTTCACGGGAGGTGGAGGAGGTGGAGGTGCGGGGTTCACAGGAGAAGGAGGTCTGGCCACTTTATTGATGGGCCTCGGGACGGTTGCATAATGAGGGAGGACGGGATGGAAGGCAGAACCCAGAGAAGTGGCGAAACGCGACGCCGAGTGCCGCAGGGGAGGCGTCGGTGGCGTGGAGTTGATGGCCTGGGAGGTGACGATGACGTAGTCGGCGGTGGAGTCCGTACATATGGAAGAGGCGGGGACGGACATGGCTTTAGCGTAAGATATGGGGGAGGGGGAGTGAGGCTGACAGGTGGAGTAGTCTACATGCTGAGCGTTATACAATGAATTGTCGTAAGATGAGTCTGGAGGGGTGGGGGGAACGTATGTGAGGAAAACAAAAAGCGGCAACAGACAGGACAAATAAAAAAAAAATAGGAGAGAGAGAGAGAAAAAAAAAGGAGCTAATGAAGCAACCAAACCAGCATTCAGAGGAAGAGTCATGAGATCTACTGTTAGTATAAGAAGATTAGATACAGGTTACTGCAGGAACAGAGAAATCACCCCCAACATCACCAAGGGGCACAGACCCTACAATCACCGGCTCTAGCCAAGATGGAAAACCAAGCCCACACTTGTCCTACGGGGTCATCCGACATCTAAACCCATTGGGCCGGGGTCGTACCATCCAAATGTCTAGTGGTCCCTCCGTCCAGAACCACCAGGAAAGTCAGACACGGAGAAGAAATCTCCACCGGGACGTGTGATCCCAGCCTAAAGGGGTCAAGAAATCAGCTAATTTGGCACAAGAGATCTCTGAAGGGGCCTATAAATTTTCAATACTCATCAGCCAATCGCTTCTTAGGATGACAGCTCTTCCTTCTGACCACAATACACATGCATGCTCGAGTATACAAGTGTCGTCAGAGAGAAGAGGTAAAGCTGTGAAGTAAAAGGATTGGAGTGCAACCCTCAGACATCCTTGGTCACATGCTATAGAGCTCTCCTGCAGTCATATGTAATAACCCAGGAGCCGATCCGGGGGGACATGTACCCTTGGATACTGGGGTTGTATAAGACTGGGGTTGTATAAGGTTGGGGTGACGTCTCTGTTGCTGCATATTGGGGTGAGAGTGAGTGAGTGTTGGTGAGTACCTGGGTGGAGTATGTCTTACCCGTGTTAGACGCCCTCCTCTCGCGCTCCCACTTCTGGTGCTCTTTCTCAAGCTGCTCCTGTAACGTGGCCTCTTGCCGCTCCTGTTCCAGCCTCTCTTGTTCTTGGAGCTCGCGCTCTAGTTGCTCCCGATGCTCTCTCTCCAGCCTTTCGCGCTCCCTCTCCATCTGCTCTTGCTCTAGACGCTCCCGCTCCAGACGCTCCCGCTCCAGGCGTTCGCGCTCGATGCGTTCCCTCTCCAGTCTATCTCTTTCCAATCGTTCCCTCTCGAGCCTCTCGCGCTCCATGTGCTCTCTCTCAATGCGTTCTCTATCCATGCGCTCCCTCTCCATGCGCTCTCGCTCGCGTTCCAGCCTCTCGCGTTCCAGCTCCTTCTGTCGCTGCTGCTCCTGCAGCTGCCTGGACACGGAAAGAGAGAAGCCGAGTTATAGGAGGATAAAAGAAACCATGGTGACGGCGTAAATGCTCAGCTCAGAGGACATTAATATTTAAGAAGAAAACAGGTCACCTTTGTCATAGAGAACGACACAATGTGCAGATAAGATGTGCGAACACCACCTGAGAAATGGGCTCTAACAGTCACCGGGCACTACCCCCTGTACATCCCCTTTAAGAAGGGCATTTTCTTGGCTCTGCACCCAGTCCCAGTGTCCCTGTGCCTCTCTCGCTGACCCCTGGCATTAAACCACCAGCTCTAATAAAAGTGATGATGTCTCCAGCACATGTTGTAATCCCGGGAATCCCTTTTAGGAGCTTTCGGGGTTAACCACGTCATGGCTGAACTGCTCCGATCAGCTCTTCAGTACAATCCATTCCGTGGCTTATGGAAACTGAATGGGTTTGTGAGGATTATGAAATTACATTGTTTTTTTTATTTTTTAAAGGATCAGCATTAAAGTGGCAAAATACACATATACCTAAATCATGGCATCGCCAGACCCAACACAGCGCCCGGCACAAGAGGGGCGAGACGCACCCAACACAGCGCCAGGCACAAGAGGGGCGAGACGCACCCAACACAGCGCCAGGCACAAGAGGGGCGAGACGCACACAGGCAGCGCCAGGCACAAGAGGGGCGAGACACACACAGGCAGCGCCAGGCACAAGAGGGGCGAGACACACACAGGCAGCGCCAGGCACAAGAGGGGCGAGACACACACAGGCAGCGCCAGGCACAAGAGGGGCGAGACACACACAGGCAGCGCCAGGCACAAGAGGGGCGAGAGACACACAGGCAGCGCCAGGCACAAGAGGGGCAAGACACACACAGGCAGCGCCAGGCACAAGAGGGGCAAGACACACACAGGCAGCGCCAGGCACAAGAGGGGCGAGAGACACACAGGCAGCGCCAGGCACAAGAGGGGCGAGAGACACACAGGCAGCGCCAGGCACAAGAGGGGCGAGAGACACACAGGCAGCGCCAGGCACAAGAGGGGCGAGAGACACACAGGCAGCGAGAGACACACAGGCAGCGCCAGGCACAAGAGGGGCGAGACACACACAGGCAGCGCCAGGCACAAGAGGGGCGAGACACACACAGGCAGCGCCAGGCACAAGAGGGGCGAGACACACACAGGCAGCGCCAGGCACAAGAGGGGCGAGACACACACAGGCAGCGCCAGGCACAAGAGGGGCGAGACACACACAGGCAGCGCCAGGCACAAGAGGGGCGCGACACAGCTACACTTACCAGCCCCATGTATCTGCAGGCATCGGTTATTGTACTATATGTCAATGAAAACCTACAGCAGCAGAATTTGCTAAATCTAGGAACCCCATAATGTAGCCGAGCTGAGAAAGGTTCCTCCTGGGGTTTCATCAGGACAGAGCAGACCAAGTCCTTAAATGCTCTGCCTCTATATATATCCGACGCCTCTGCTAACCCCAGTTATGAGGAGGAGACCCTCGCCCCCTGTACTTACAAAAGAAAGCGATCAACGTTTGGTCCATTTCCACCTTGTAGAACAATGTAACAACCATAAGGCTTCATGTTGGGGCTCGGTAAGTCTTGCCTTGTGCTGGTCGTCACCTTTTCATGAGCAAGTTTATCCCTCGCTGTGACTTCCCGGCTATATATAGCACAGGCAACGCTTACTGATGGGGGGCGGTATACGGCTCTGAGTCACCCTGATGCCATCCTCACTATGAAGTCATTGCACAGGCGGCCGGGGGAGGGCACGGCAACATACACATGGAAGGGGAGAAATGTGAATGAAGCAATGGGGTTTGTATAAGGGGACACAGAGGACGGCCGCTGTACCCAAGGGCTCTGGACATTGGGGGGTCTAGACCCTCACATATGGCCATGCATTTAGCAATAAAACATGTGATGCCGGCTATAATCCTGGGAATGATAGGAGACACATCATTCGGCTGCTCCGGGGATTATCTGTTGTGCAATGAGAAGCCCAAGAAAGCCGGGCACCATATAAATAATCACTTACAGCATGTGCCCCAGAAATACCCACAATCTGCTGACACGTGTGCCAGAGGCTCGGGGAGGCATGAAGGGGCGGCCATGTTGTCGCTGTGTGAGGAAAACAAGTAGGGGGAAAGGTAGAACCTGTCTCACGACAAAACACCACAACTACAAGATCAGGGAGAGTCCAAGATGCATCATTCGCAATAATCGTATTAACCCAACTAATCCTCAAATATTAAATTGACCCGCCAAGTCCCCCCCTTTGGGCCCGCACCAAGCGACCCGCCAAGTCCCCCCCTTTGGGCCAGCACCAAGCGACCCGCCAAGTCCCCCCTTTGGGCCAGCACCAAGCGACCCGCCAAGTCCCCCCTTTGGGCCCGCACCAAGCGACCCGCCAAGTCCCCCCTTTGGGCCCGCACCAAGCGACCCGCCAAGTCCCCCCTTTGGGCCCGCACCAAGCGACCCGCCAAGTCCCCCCTTTGGGCCCACACAATGCGGCTCTGTGCTGCAGTGTAAAGTATGGGGAAGGAACAGAGAAGCAGCCAAAATCTGACATCTGATCCAAGCTCAGAGAACAAGTAATGTCAATGTGACAGATCTAATAATGACCGATCAATCAAGCGTTTAAAAACAGAAATGAAATATTCCATTACCTCCCAGGCCTTCTGAAACGCATTTTGTATGTAGATCTTTAGGGTCTTCCTCACATTAACTTTCAGATATTTTTATTTCCCCCCTGCTGGACGTGGCCTGCACCGTGGACGGAGGGGACATTAGCAGCCAATCACAGCGCGACTTTCATTGCATTTCCTGCTCTTCTGACATGAAAGCTGCGCTGTGATTGGTTGCTATGGGTGGCTCAACTGCCACAACAGCAACGATATACGACTAATGGGCAATAACAAGGCCCTAATTATATAGACACTTACAGCATTTTGTCAGGATACTTTAAACTGAGTCATCCCTTTAAGAACTGGTCCACATATAATGAGAGAAACTTCAATTACCACAACATATTGCGACTTTGTGCCACCTAAAGGGTGTGCAGCAGATTATTTTACGTCCAGTTATGGTTTGCAGCTAATGTAAAACCATGGGTCTTATTCATCATAAACAGAAGTTTAAAAAGTCCATATTTTGGCGACCAATCAGAGCTCAGCTTTCATTTCTCCAACTACTTTGAAAAAATGAAAGCTAATCTCCGATTATTGCCCAAGAAAATCAAACCAAAGAGTGGATTTTAGTTAAACAAGGCCCATCTATGCATCGTCATGGTTACAGACTACCCACAATACACCTGGTGCTACAGCCATGTATTACTCTAGTGTTTACAGCCTCCGTTCACACCTGAATCACGATTTCTCTATATAAAAAAAAAAAAAAAAAAAAAAGGCCACAGCCATTGGCTTCCATCATGTTTCATTTGTAGTCTAACTACGGAGATGCATAGTCCTGCATAGTAGCTGTATACATAAAACGGCAGCACTTTTAATGCTTTCCAGTCAAGAAAGCGGAAGTAAAAGAACTAACACAACTGGGTAAGATTAGGCAGGGATTGTAACAAGAATAGAGACAGGAAGTGCTTGTAGTCTGTTACCATGTAGACACATAGGATTGCATAGGAGCTGTATACACAGAATTTTTTTCTTTTTTTTGTAATTTAACCCCTTCACGCTCTGTGATGGATATATCCGCAGCAGAGCCATTAAGGGTGTATGAAGAGGGCTCACAGCTTGAGCGCTCTTCATACAGAGATGGGCTTTGCTGCATATCGCCGCAAAGACCCATCGCTAACACCTGCGGTCGGTGCTTGCACCGATCGCGGGTGTTAACCTTTTCTTTGTCGCCCGGCAAAGTTGCCGGCGGCACTTAAAACATGGCGCCGCATGGGCGCCACCATGTTTCCTTCGATTGTCGCTCCCCTGAATGTCATCGGGGGGCGATCAGTTGTGAGACCTGAGGCTGCATGGTTTCAGGAGATTCGCTACAATGAGCCAGTGGCTCATTGTAATGAATCATATGCAAAAACTCCATATACTGCAATACAGTAGTAACGATCTGACTATCTAGGGTTAATGTACCCTAGAGGGTCTAAGAAATTGTGAAAAAAAAAAAAAAAGTTTAAAAATGTAAAAAATTTATAAAATATTAACAATTCAAATCATCCCCCTTTCCTTAGAACCGATATAAAATAAAATAAACAATAAAAATCACGAACACATTAGGTATCGCCGCGTCCCAAAATGCCCAATCCATCGAAATATAAAACAGTTACAACCCGCGGTGACCTCCGAAACGGGAAATGGCGCCCAAATGTCCAAAACGCGACTTTTACACCTTTTTACATGACATAAAAAAAATGTAATGAAAAGTGATCAAAATATTGCACAGTCCTCAAAATGATAGCAATGAAAACTACGGCTCATTTCGCAAAAAAGGACCCCTTTCCCCAGCTCCGTACCCCAAAGTATGAAATAGTTATTAGCGTCAGTAGATGGCAAAAAGTCGTAAAAACTGAGCCCCCACACACGCGTTTTTTTTTTTCAATTTTTACACATTTGGAATTTTTTTTCCTGTTTCCCAGTACACGGCATGTAATAATAAATAACATCACAGGAAAGTAAAATTTGTTACGCACAAAATAAGCCCTCACACAGCTCTGTACACAGATAAATGAAAAAGTTATGGATTTTTGATGGTGGAGAGCGAGAAATGAGCGGAAAAAAACCCCGCGTCCTTAAGGGGTTAATTTCCTTTATTGAAAGAGCTGCTAGTTACCTCCTCTGAATGTCCAGCTCCTCCTGTGACGGGCCATTCTGTATTTGTTGGGGTATGTGAGAATTCTGCCGGGACAACGTGGGACCTTCAAGAGAAAGAAAAATATGTAATAAGTAAAAAATGTTTTCAAAATGAGCCAAAGACAAAGGGGGAAGAGACAAACAATAACATAAACAGACTAAAGCTGCACTGATAGGACATGCATGCTCAGCCAGGGACCTGGACATCTACAGCTCAGGGACTGGACATAGTGACCAGCGACAATAGGGAGGACACTCACCTAAAAATAACATCACAACGGAACAAATGGGCGTCCAGAGAGGAGACTATATACACGTACACACCAGATAACATGTATACAGCAACCACGCAAGACGTGCACAGCTAAGACTTCTTATAGGAAGTGTAACCTCTCCTACAAACAGCCCCACACCTTTATATAGGTTGTGTCCGGTATTACACTTCACCCTCAATAGCGCCGCTTAGGAAGAGAATCGCCTTGTTTGTTTCAATTGTGGAAAACAGATTTAGAATGCAGGACAAGATAGACAACTTTCAGGTATCATCTGATTTGGTAACGCCAATTATCTTATACTCCAATAATGAAACAACGTGACAATAGAAAGGTTCTCTTTTTGTTCAGGACGCTCTAGGTCAGAATTGACAATAGTCTGTCACCCAGATTGTCTTATACACTAATCAATAATCCATTGATGTGAATAGGCACTGTAGTACCTAAATTTCCTCTGAGGTGGCGCCACATGAAAACTGCACTTATTATTGAGGGTTCCTGCAGCTGACATGTATTTGCATCACCTTATTATCAAGCAGGAATTTACAGGAGAAGGGAGACCCTCTAAAGATTATGTTCACATTGCACAACCTGCGCGAGCGCATCGTCGTCTAACCCCCACATACGGCCGCGCGAGCGCATCGTCGTCCAACCCCCACATACGGCCGCGCGAGCGCAACGCCGTCCAGCCCCCACATACGGTCGTGCAAGCGGAACGCCGTCTAACCCCCACTTACAGCTGCGCGAGCGGAACGCCATCCAACCCCCACATACAGCTGCGCAAGCGGAACACCGTCCAACCCCCACATACAGCTGCGCGAGCGGAACGCTGTCCAACCCCCACATACAGCTGCGCGAGCGGAACGCCGTCCAACGCCCACATACGGCTGCGCGAGTGGAACCCAATTAGCTGCAATGGAGCAAATGAGTAATAACTTGCAAGAAACAACTGTATCTCATTGTATTACTGCAAACCATCTATGGCTCTGCTACCATGCATAGGGCACCATTGTCAGATGTAGTTATGGACCATACAACACTGATCCTACATTCTTAGAGATACATAAATATATAAAAAGAAATACCTGCTCTGGGGATGTCACCCTGACTGTACTAAGATATGAATAAATATATAGACAGTTCCGATGTAGGAAGCGGGAGAGTAAGTAGCTAATCTGGGTACCATCTATACAACTATTCCAAAGCTACATGTAGAACGCGGAGGAGCGGCTCGTACTCACAGGCAAATATATGAGCGTTATCTCGCTTATGACAGCACAGGTATTTCCACATGCCATCGCTCCCAGAGTCCTGAGCCACCTCATGGTGACCATCAGCGTGCAAGAACAGGACCATTGTAGATAAGATCCTCAGAAGGTCATTGTCCAAGTAGTCTAGAGAGATCGGCCTCCAGGAGACCAGGGTTCGGACAGCACAGGGCACCAATCTTTAGGGGCGAAGCCTGGCAAATTATGGTCAAGTTGAAGGGTCAGTAATCTCTAGAAGATTAGCCTGGACACTACTTCACTTGGCTAAGAAGGTCCTGGTCTGAGTGGATATGAAGTTTTCAGAGGCTCAGACTTTCACTAGCTCTTCTAGACTTGGTGGGCCACTTAGCAGGTGGTGCACAGAATGGGTCTGCGGATAACAGGGAAAGTATTATAGAACATGGGTCTTCAGTTTCTTCGTTATAACTGGTCGTAGCAGAAGTGGCATGTAACAGTCTTTAGAGGAGCAAATTTGCAGCTACTTAGCAGTGCTTAGTCTTCAAACCTTAGTCCCAGGAGGTCATAGTCCAAGTGGCAAAGGGTATCCAGTACTTAGAGGCTCGGACTTGCATCAACTTGAGAGTGGGCTCAGCAGATAAGGCAAAATTACGAGTCTCTATACTTAGCTGGTCTTGTACCCTTTTCCCAAAGCTTAAAAAATCATGAATAAGAGATTTGGTCTTTAGAATTGGTCTTGCACCTATCTCCCAAAAGTTTAGTAGGAATTGGTCCAAGCAGCAAAGATAGAAGACCTACCACCTCAGAGCTTAGTAGGTGATGGTTCAAGCTGTAAAGTGAATTGGTCTTCAAAAGATCTACTTCCTCAAATCTTAGTAGATGATGGTCCAAGCAGCAAAGAGCATTGGTCTTTAGGTGATTGAGCTCCTCCAACTTAGTAGATGATGGTCTAAGCAGCAAAGGAGAATTGGTCTTCAAAAGACCTTCTCAAAGCTAAGTAGTTGATGGTCCAAGCAGCAAAGAGCATTGGTCTTCAGAAGCTCCGTTTTGAACCCAACTCCCCAATGTTTAGGTCAGAAGATCATGGTCCAGGTATCACCAGACAGAGTCGTCAGAGCTTCAGCCTTGCACCCAAGTTCATGGTCCAAGCAGCAAAACTTTTCCACCCCGCAGACCCCATGAACATCTCCTGGACCCGCAGTGCCGGAGTCTTCGGAGCTTCGCCTGGCACCCGCAGCTCGTTGTTTACGCCGTGTTGAGACTGCCTGAAGTCAGATTGCAATTTGCATTTCCCTGAATCTTCTGAATAATTGATGCTTCTTCATCCATAATCCTAATAGCGCTCTACCTCCTCCTCCGAAAGGATAATGCAAACCCGTGGCTCTGAGAGGAGGAAGCGTTCAGCATATTACCAGGCATTACTGCAAGGTGGCCATTATTGATTCATTAACCTCCAGCTAGAAGCTGCCGTGTCCTTCAGATGGAGCCATTACTATTAGATGCACAGAGGATCTTACAAGGAACCCGGACCCCGGCGGAAGACAGTGACTTGGCTAAATGGATGCAAAGGATCGATACTGCAAATTCTTAAAATAAGTAAATGCATTGATGGATCTGGAAATAAAATGTTACGTACGGTAAAAACTCAATTCACTGCCTGGTAGTCTGGCACGGGAACAGGTGATCCGGAGACAAGACAGACGATTAGTAGACCAAGTTGTTATGTACGATCCCTAACTCTAAAGAGGAGAGGTCTAGGATAGGGAAATCTAAGCGTTTGCTCCCAAGCACAGCGCCACATCTCTTGACAGGTAGTGTTTGGTATTGCACGCCCATTTGCAGTTCCAAAGCTGAACTGCAACACCAGATCACACCACAATGAAAAGCATGGCGCCGATTTTTAAAGACAACACGTTTATGAATCCTGCATTAGTCCTTTAAAAGAGGTACAAGAACTTAGTTATTCCCCCCCCCCCCCCCCATCTAGAAGATAAGGGTCTGACCACGGTGACCCCCAACCATGAGTGTGGAGTCTAACTCTGCGCATCGGACCTTCCACTCCAATAATTTGGGGCCCTATGGAGCCCCATTCTCACAATAAAATATGGTCTCCAAATCTGGACATCCACATTTCAGGTATTACAAGTACTTACAACCTGCAAACACCATGTGCCGAGTAGCGTGTGTGCGTGCCCAGTGGTATCTGAATATAAGGTCAATGTCAGTCAGCTGCCTCTAAAGCCAGCACATTATTGTCATTCATGTCATAGGATCACAGGAGGCAGGTGAAGTCTTCCCAGGAACAAAGTTACCCTGAAGTTGCTGGTTTGTCACAAGAATCCCATAGTGCTACAAAAATCGACAAATTAAAAAAAAAAAGTGTCTGGGGAACCTTCGATACGAGTAAAGATGAGAATACTTCCTTTTCTCTAGCCTTGAGACGCATTATATATATTATGTATTATATGTATTAGTATAATTTGCCTCTTGACGCAATAGAAAACCACCATAAAAACACAAACTAGGCCAATGAAACTTTAACTCAGTTCCACAAATGGCCACAAGAGGGCAGTACAAAAACAGAAAACCGACTATCCGCAGCCGAGCGCCAAAAGACTGCAAACAATTACGGAAAATAAACAAAAACGTAACATTTGGGTTGTTAACGTTTCCCCCTCTCATCTTGTCCTCAGATCCCCCCGCTGGATAATCTGGGGAGAGCCATGGCCGCCGCTGCTCTAAGATTTCACTGGTCAGAGCCCTGAGCCAGACGTTCTCCTTCCATCCCTGCGGTGGGATTACATCAGTGCGGCTTCGAAAGATTACGTTAGAGGAATTAAGATTCTTCCGGGATCTCTGAGGAGTGGACAGGTCAGGCGTTACCAGACAACGTGCGCTAAAGATTACCGAAGGACATGGATTGGAGTCCGGTGCATGGGCAATTACACGAAAAGGTGAAAGCCCCTGGACTAAAATATGCAGGGTGCCCCTCCCCCTCTGACCACAACTACGAACCCTATGTAACACTAGGTTCAGCTTATGGAGCCTTGGGGTCCTGCAAGGACAGCAGCTTCACCCCTGAACCAACAAGCAGCAAAGTTCTCTGTAGCACATCGCTGCAGTCTACTTCCCTCCAACACAGTATAGTGCCACACACTGTATAATGGCTGTGCCTGGTATTGCAGCTCAGAACCAGTCATTAGACTAGAGCTCAGCAGCAACCAGGACAATGCAGCTTTCGATGTGAGTGGAGTAAAAGACATAATGCAGCAGTCTAAATGGTCCAAATATGGATCAGGTCTCCCCCTTTATCCAGGACTCTGGGGCTGAATATGAAGTTACTTCTATCTCACTGCACACAATATTAGGCTCACCAGATTCCTGCGAGTTCAGCACTTCGAGGGCATGCATCATGGCACTTGCAAACACATTGGCATCTTCTTTGCTCCCAAAATTGAGCCCGTAAACTTGTCTTGCATCCCGCCATTGGTGGAAGGTCTGTGTCGCCTGGTTGTATTTCAGCCCCTTGGGAATGGCACAGTTTATGACCACCTAAAATGTGGAAAAATAGAAGAACAGGAGTATGAAACAGTGAAAAACTTCCCTAAAAGGCATTGAAAAAAATGGGGAGATGTCAGCTGGATAACCTGCAGAATAGTGAGTGCAGCTCTGGAGTATAATACAGGATGTAACTCAGGATCAGTACAGGATAAGTAATGTCATGTATGTACACAGTGACTGCACCAGCAGCAGAATAGTGAGTGCAGCTCTGGGGTATAATACAGGATGTAACTCAGGATCAGTACAGGATAAGTAATGTCATGTATATACACAGTGACTGCACCAGCAGCAGAATAGTGAGTGCAGCTCTGGAGTATAATACAGGATGTAACTCAGGATCAGTACAGGATAAGTAATGTCATGTATGTACACAGTGACTACACCACCAGCAGAATAGTGAGTGCAGCTCTGGAGTATAATACAGGATGTAACTCAGGATCAGTGCAGGATAAGTAATGTCATGTATGTACACAGTGACTGCACTAGCAGCAGAATAGTGAGTGCAGCTCTGGGGTATAATACAGGATGTAACTCAGGATCAGTACAGGATAAGTAATGTCATGTATGTACACAGTGACTGCACCAGCAGCAGAATAGTGAGTGCAGCTCTGGGGTATAATACAGGATGTAACTCAGGATCAGTACAGGATAAGTAATGTCATGTATGTACACAGTGACTGCACCAGCAGCAGAATAGTGAGTGCAGCTCTGGAGTATAATACAGGATGTAACTCAGGATCAGTACAGGATAAGTAATGTCATGTATGTACACAGTGACTGCACCAGCAGAATAGTGAGTGCAGCTCTGGGGTATAATACTGGATGTAACTCAGGATCAGTACAGGATAAGTAATGTCATGTATGTACACAGTGACTGCACCAGCAGCAGCAGAATAGTGAGTGCAGCTCTGGGGTATAATACTGGATGTAACTCAGGATCAGTACAGGATAAGTAATGTCATGTATGTACACAGTGACTGCACCAGCAGAATAGTGAGTGCAGCCCTGGAGTATAATACAGGATGTAACTCAGGATCAGTACAGGATAAGTAATGTCATGTATGTACACAGTGACTGCACCAGCAGCAGAATAGTGAGTGCAGCTCTGGGGTATAATACATGATGTAACCCAGGATCAGTACAGGATAAGTAATGTCATGTATGTACACAGTGACTGCACCAGCAGCAGAATAGTGAGTGCAGCTCTGGGGTATAATACTGGATGTAACTCAGGATCAGTACAGGATAAGTAATGTCATGTATGTACACAGTGACTGCACCAGCAGCAGAATAGTGAGTGCAGCTCTGGGGTATAATACAGGATGTAACTCAGGATCAGTACAGGATAAGTAATGTCATGTATGTACACAGTGACTGCACCAGCAGCAGAATAGTGAGTGCAGCTCCGGGGTATAATACAGGATGTATTACACGTGTTGTATTTTGGATGTATATAACAATGTGCGGCTCCTCGCTCTCTCCTGTGTTACATTGTTGCAGTGTAAGTTTGTCTCTGCTCTTGTCCAACCTTGAACTTACCGTGACCACGTCACACTTGCAGCTGAAAACACACACACACAATTATGTCTCCGCGCTTGACAGACGCCTCTCTGAGCTGATAACAAAGATGCCTCTGCCTACCAGAACACGTGGGGAACCTCGTGCGCCTTTGTACCGATCTGATAAAACGCAGCGGCATGCGGCATCAGTCGGTGGTGGCCCAGGTGCTCACATGTAGGGGAGAGGTCCCGGGGCCTACAAATAACCTACAAAGACACCCGGTACACAAGGTGCAGCCAACACCTGGAGGCATAATGCACCTGTGCAATGTATAGACTGTACTGCCCAATCCCTCTGCTATTCCTCCTGGTAGAGAACCTTTTCGGTTTCTTCCTTCCCCTTACCCCTGTGAAGCGAGTCTATGCGGGACACAGCACAGATTTGCAGTAGTCATAACCCAGCTAATCGATAAGAGAAAAGATTTAAGGAGCTTGAGATTTCCAGGAAGAATAACAGAGGAGATGTGCAATGCTACAATGTGAGGCCAGTGCTTGAGATGTTGCAGCCTAGATAAATCTGATTAAAAAAAAAAAAAAAAAAGTTTAACCCCTTAAATGCTGTGTCAAAGTGAAGGGTCAGACGATCAAGGATTGCCGCACAAGGGTCCCAGGCTGACCTCAGACCAATGGCCATTACCAGTCGGGGTGGCATCCAAAGTCAGCCACTTGAACGAGGAAATGTTGCACGTGTGCAGTGGAAATGCAGTCACGGGAAGGACCGAGGGAGGGCGTCCGTCTCTCGTTTCCCTATTACTTGAAGCTCAGTGAAGTCTATGTGTGTATAGATTGCAAGCTCTTCTGATCAAGGAACTATTTTGACTGCACTGTAGAGTGTGGAAAAGCATAGAGATGAGTGGTGCCCAGAAGATGTCATCGTGGTGGTCTGGGCAGGACTGAGGAGGAGAAGAGGGATTTTTTTTTTTTTTTTTTTTACACTTTCTGAAACAAGTGCGATACTTGTTTTTACACTTTTTTTTTTTTACACTTTCTGAAGTGTGTGTGATACTATATGACCACAGTACCATATTTTTTGGACTATAAGGCGCACCGAATTTTAAGGCGCACCCTCAATAAACGCCTTCTAAAGCGTCTAGGTTGATATATAAGGCGCACTGGACTATAAGGCGCACCTGATTATAAGGATAAATAATCATCTATGAGAGCTGTTGTCTGTAAGTACGGTTCATATAAAAGGCGCACTGGACTATAAGGCGCACCTTTGATATCTGAGAAAAATCAAAAGGATTTTTTGTGCGCCTTATAGTCCAAATAATGCGATATATATGCAGAATATGTTGGTGGAATACATGCAATACTATGTAGAGGGTGTAAAAGTTACAAGCGTGGAGAAGAGTGGTGGGCAGCAGATGTTATCATGGTGGTCTGGATGGGATTGAGAAGAAATGGGATTTATTGACACGTCACAGTCTTTACCATAGTATAGACTCCATACTAGTATACCAGAGTATAACAAGGACATGGACTTACCTGGTGATCCTGAATTTTCCTGCCCACCACCCGGAACGTGTTGTTTCCCGTATGGTGATAGATATGCACTCGGCTGAATCCTGTCGACCCTCCTGCCGGGACCCATTTCTTGTTGGCATCATCATAAACCATGACAGCCGCCCGGGCTTGGCAGATGCTCTGCTCGCTGCACGGATATAAAACAGGCTATATTTAGTTTAATGAGGTTTTTTTACTCATTTCTATTCAAAACGGCAAAATAGACAAACCCGTCCTTCACCTAACGAATGAGAAGATTATCCTGATGTTATAATATGTAGGGGCCAGGGCAAGTACTGGGCACACCGGGCACCTCCGGGAGCATTCCCTCACACTGCTGTGCTCTGAAAAATCAATGCACAAAGAGCACAGCAGTGTGAGGACAAGTGGAAAAGTTACAATCTTATAAACCATGTAAAACCATATATCACAGTCCTGCTGCTACTAATACACACAAAGGTCTGATTACACCACTCTCCAGGGACATAAAAAACTGGCTGCAGTCTGTAAGGTCACACCTGCTGACAGGTGAGCTATGGAATAACAACAGGCCATTGTCTTTCTAGCCCTCCAGGCCCGCGTCAGGTCTGGGAGTATGCCAAGGAAGTCAGGATTATGACATCACTACATCCTGCCACCTGTGCCACACAGCAGGGGCCGCAAGACGACTCTTCCTAGTAGGAATTTGCTTTTATTAGTACAAAATGAGGATTATTAAATAGATTTTTTTTGGGAGAATTAGATATAGTAAATGTAACCTTAGGATCCTCAGTTTTTCAGTATTGCACCAGAGCTAATCTGTAATTCCCCTCGTAGAGCTAAAGTGCCATGGGCGGGTCTTCTGTATCCAGCAATGGTGCGGGTGCCATGTATAGACCCTCACCCATTTAAAAAACACCCCTTTAACGGTCGGACTGTCACTATGGAGGGGGGGGCACTATGGATGAAGAACATAGAGGGTGGGAAAGTTACTAGTTGGATGACTTGTCTCAATATCATGGTGGTCCGGGTTGAACGGAGAAGAAAAGGGATGAGTACAATAGACATCTTGTATTTTCGTGCACTGTATTCTGTATTTGACCGATCTTGTACTTGCTCAGGGTAACATGGGTGCTGCGGAGTAGTTATCAGCTCCACGTACAGACCTTCACCCATCAGACAGTCCCAGAAAACCACTTACATATGAGGACTAGTGGGCTGCACATTAGTCATTACTATGGGGGGCATT
This sequence comes from Engystomops pustulosus, assembly GCF_040894005.1. Taxonomy (NCBI): domain Eukaryota; kingdom Metazoa; phylum Chordata; class Amphibia; order Anura; family Leptodactylidae; genus Engystomops; species Engystomops pustulosus. The sequence continues at coordinate 11,772,029 of NC_092413.1, forward strand.
CTGATTATGGATGAGATGGGGGACGTGTCTGGATGAGTTGTGGCCAGTAGATGTCATCATGGTGGTCCGGGCCGGGCCGAGAAGAAAAGGGAGGTGTATAACATTGAGCAGCTGTGATCCGCTAGACTGCACTGTATTCATTGATACGATCACTCTTGCACTTGTTGAGCACTGCTGGGGGTAACACGGGTGCTGCACACAGTAGTAGGTGTCACCGGGTGACGGCCCCACTTCCCTCTTTGACACACTACACAATCTTTGCGGTTTACCACTAGTGAATCAGTGTCACAGCACACGACCAGAGCACTTCCCCGTTACATCTATATCTATACACACGCCATCCTACACTATATATAGCCCAGGCCACACACACAAAAAAAAAAAAACTTAAAAAAAAACCACATTTCTTCCTTTTGTTTTGGAAGAAAAGGAGAAGCCACCTGTAGGACTATGAGTCAGAGACATGTGTATGTTGGGGAGTATTAGGGAATCGCCCACATAAATGTCAGCGCAGACTGAGATCCGGGGCTTAATACGAGGTTATTAATAACACTTCTCCCTGCACGCTTCCAGAAAGAAGGAAAAATAAGAAAAAAAAAAGCTTCAAAACCAGCGCAGACGCGGCCGGAAGGGGATCTGAAGACATGCCGGGGGCGCACGTGTGGAGAGCAGCGACATAGTGGAGAAATTCCAAGGGTTTAGGTAAAATCTCTGCTATCTGTCACTGAACAGGAACCTTTCTTACAGATCTATTGCCTTCTTACACATGAGGGTGTCAGACTTCTCAGACCCCCTTACTTACCAATATTGCACAGCAATGGATCAGGTACTGGGGGTCTTCGCTATAGACCACCCCTGTTTCCCACCAACAAAAGTGATGGCATATCCCAGAGATGCTCTGACTATTCACAACTGCAGCCAAACTTACGTTGCACTATGCTGCTCCCATCCTCACACTGCTGAGCTCTTAGCCCTCTGTATTAATGATGATCCACAGCTCATCCTCTCTGCTGTGAGTAAAAATCGTAGCAGGCTTCTGGTTGAATACTACAGCAGATGCACAGAAAAAGGAGGAGGGGCTGTGGTGAAACTAAGAGCTAAGGAGATCTATTGGCACAGCAGTGTGAGGACACGTCCCCCAGTACAAATCCATCTTACAGTGATGCTGTTGCTAACAATATGCACAAAGGTATGACTGCACATCTCTTCAGAGACAACACTCAACACTGGCTGCAGAGAGCACAGAGTCCAGCAGTGTGAGGACTGATTACACATCTCTCCAGGGACAACGCATAACACTGGCTGCAGAGAGCACAGAGCACAGCAGTGTGAGGACACACCACCAGAACAAGTTTTATTAAAAAAAAAAAAAAAAAAAAAAAAAAAAAAAAAACACAAAATTCACAGTACTGCTTTTACTAACAACATACACAAAGGTATTACACATCTTTCCAGAGACAAACCATTAGCTGCAGAGAGCACAGCAGTGTGAGGAATCATCGCGAGAACTATCCTGGAATATAAATCCATGTATCACAGTCCTGCTGCTACTAACAACATACATAAAAAGTTTGATTACAAAGACCTTCCGGGACAACAGCACTGGCTGGGGCCGTCTGACATACTCCATTTAATATCTAAGGGCTGAGAACACAGAACTAACGCTTCTCACTGTTGAGTTTTTGTTACAATTACACACAGTCCAGACAGCAAGTCTTGATAGTTTGCTACAATGTATTAGTTTACAGTCCAGACCATTAGTTACAATTCCAACCGTCTGAATTCTGAACTATTACAAATGTAGCAAACTAGAGATCAGTGACAATAGCCTGGCGTGCATGCAATTGTAACAAACCTTCAGCTGTGACAAATCTGAATGGGTTTTCAGCAGATGAGTCACGACTAGATTTACTACAGCGCTGTCTTCGGAGCCTCCTGCCAGCTGGGATGATGATGATGGAGGGTGCGGGTCCAGTGTCACGGCGCAGCGCCTGCCCCTTTAACAGACGCTCTCGTAAGTCTGGGTCGGACCATGTTTGAACAGGATGCTCTCGTTTCACGTACTGCGAGCGCCAGGGAGCAGGAATGTCTCCATTCCCCAAAATAAACTAAAGCCTGAAATTTTAGCCGACAGTCAGCGTTCTCCCAGTCCAGAACCGAGAAACTTCTCAAAGCTGCGGCGTGTGGATTACAAAAACCATCCAGCGACCACTAAAATAGACAAAGACCGACCCGGCGCGGCTATATTTAAAGAGACGGAGCGCTTATACAACCGCTACGGGAAGGCGGAGGGATCAGAAGTCACCATCAAGTCAGAAATGTGCACATTACACACAACATACACCACTGCCTACACATATTACACTACAGTGTTACCAAAATCTGGAGATTATAAGCCCTGGTGGTCTGGGGTAGAAAGGTGTAAATGACACCAGGTGTTGTGGTAACAGTATTAGGGTAGTTAGTGTTAGCAATTTAGGTGGTCTTCAGTAGTAGAGGGGTTAAAGGGGCTGTGCCAAGATACAATGGTAGGCCCTATCCAATGTATAGGGGTGAGAAGCTCATAGGGGGGGGTCCAACAGGTGCAAGCCCAGAAATGGGGTGCTGTTCCCTCTTTTAAATGGAAGTGGTGGAACAGCATTGGCTTCAGAGAGCACAGAGCAGATGGAGGACACACCCAGAGTACAATGCTAGAATTTAAAACCATATTTCACAGTCCTGCTGCTACTAACAACATACAAAAAGGTCTGATTAGACATTATCCACGAACAATACCCAAGAGAGCACAGAGTACAGCAGAGTGAGGACATGTCACCAATGCACTCGGAGAAACTATAATTCTGGAATAGAATGAATATATATCACAGTCCTGAAGCTACTAACATACGCAAAGGTCTGATTACACATCTCTCCAGGGACAAATACATATTACTGGTTGCAGAGAGCACAGAGCACAGCAGATGGAGGACACACCCCGAGTACAATCCTAACATTTAAACCCATATTTCACAGTCCTGCTGTTACTAACCACATACGCAAAGGTCTGATTACACATCTCTCCAGGGACAATACATATTACTGGTTACAGAGAGCACAGCAGATGGAGAACATACCCTCCACCAATGCACTTGGAGAAGCTGTAATCCTGGAATATAATAAATATATATCACAGTTCTGAAGCTACTAACATACACAAAGGTCTGATCACACATCTCTCCAAGGAGAATACCTCACACTGGCTGCGGAGAGCACAGAGTACAGCAGTGTGAGGTCTGATTACACATCTCTCCAGGGACAATACATAACACTGGCTGCAGAGAGCACAGAGCACAGCAGTGTGAGGTCTGATTACACATCTCTCCAGGGACAATACATAACACTGGCTGCAGAGAGCACAGAGTACAGCAGTGTGAGGTCTGATTACACATCTCTCCAGGGACAATACATAGCACTGGCTGCAGAGAACACAGAGCATAGCAGTGTGAGGACTGATTACACATCTCTCCAGGGACAATACATAACACTGGCTGTAGAGAGCACAGAGCACAGCAGTGTGAGGTCTGATTACACATCTCTCCAGGGACAATACATAACACTGGCTGCAGAGAGCACAGAGCACAGCAGTGTGAGGTCTGATTACATAACACTGGCTGCAGAGAGCACAGAGCACAGCAGTGTGAGGTCTGATTACACATTTCTCCAGGGACAATACATAACACTGGCTGCAGAGAGCACAGAGCACAGCAGTGTGAGGTCTGATTACACATTTCTCCAGGGACAATACATAACACTGGCTGCAGAGAGCACAGAGCACAGCAGTGTGAGGTCTGATTACACATCTCTCCAGGGACAATACAGAACACTGGCTGCAGAGAGCACAGAGCACAGCAGTGTGAGGTCTGATTACACATCTCTCCAGGGACAATACATAACACTGGCTGCAGAGAGACCAGAGCACAGCAGTGTGAGGCTATGTCACCAGCACAATCCTGGAATTATAAATCCATATTTCACAGTCCTGCTGCTACTAACAACACACACAAAGCTTTGATTACACATCTCTCATATACACTGGCTGCAGTCTGCATGGTCACACCTGCAGATACATTCCCTTTAAGACCGATCCAGGAAACTATACGATCCATCAGACAGGACGGCGTCTGGACTCCGCTTCTTTTAATAGGAAAGGACGATGTCCACCCCAGCGTGACGGCCGGTCACAAGACGGACCATGAATCACACAGACATTACCGGGCACGGACACAAGGACGCCGTATAAAGTCATTCATAAACTTCATTATGGGGACTCGGCCAAGAATAAATTTCCGAATTAATTCACGAAAAACTTAGGAGTGACGGTGGATACTGGACCATCCCCAGAACAAGGCGCATAACAGGAGGTGCTGCCAAATCCTCTAATACAGGACAGACACTGCTATCCCGAGGATAAAACTTACCTAACCCCCCCCCCCCCCCCCCCAATATATCATCCTGGCTCCAGGACCTGACTGCCTGACTCCTGAGGGAACATTCAGGACATAGCCCACACATCCCACCAGGACAACAAGATAACCCAAAATGGCCTGAGGCGTCATGCAGAAGAACGTGAGGGGGGGCTGTGATCCAACTGCACAATTTGCTGCCGGATCAAAGCACCCATAGACGTCTATTGCACCTGGAAACGGGGCGGTATACTAAAGGATTGTACTGGGGGGGTGGGGGGTGTCCTCACACTGCTGTGCTCTATGCAGCCAGTGTTAGGTGTTGTACCTGGAGAGATGTGTAATAATACCACTGTGCATGAGATTAGTAGCTGCAGGACTGTGGAATAGGGATTTAGATTCCATGACTGTACTGTATACCAGGGATGTGTCCTCACACTGCTGTGCTCTGTGCTCTATGCAGTCAGTGTCCGGTATTGTCCTTGGAGAGATGTGTAATCAGACCTTTGTGTGTGTTAACAGCAGGATAACTGAAATATGGGTTTAAATGATAGGATTGTACTTTGGGTGTATCCTCACACTGCTGTGCTCTAGGCTCTCTGCAGTCATTGTTCGGTATTTTCCCTGGAGAGATGTGTAATCAGACCTTTGTGTATGTTGTTAGTAGCAGAAGAACTGTGAAATATGGATTTATATTCTAGGATTGTACTTTGGGTGTATCCTCACACTGCTGTGCTCTGGGCTCTCTGCAGTCAGTGTTCGGTATTGTTCCTGGAGAGATGTTTTTAGAAGAAGAACTGTGAAATATGGTTTTTATTCATGGATTGAACTGGGGGTGTATTCTCACACTGTTGTGCTCTGTGCATGAAACACTTCCACTGTGCCTCCCCTCTGCTCTGAGTAACAGCTGTGGCATCCAACCACACGGCTTCTACAGTGTTTGCTTCTTAAAGGCCAGCATAGCCATCTCTGCCCCACTCGCTGCCACCGTCAGGTCAAGGAAGGGATTTAAAGGCAATGATTTAACTACAACCGGATTATAATAAGAGTTTACCAGGAACAGCGCCACTTTAATCCCGAGGCCGCATCTGGTATTGCAGCTCATCCTCTAGTTATTGCATAATTACAATACCAGTCTTATAGGTGAACTTTCCATTTCTCCCCATTTTCAAGATCTCTGCTTACAGTAACGAAAGCAGGAACCAGCGGCAGCAATGAAAGTTCAAGGGTCATAGAGCCATCAAACCTCCAATGACCTCAGGGGGCCCTGACCATTACAAAGTATGAGGGGCCCAAGTTCTCTCCTTCAGAGCTCAACCCTGACAGTCGGACGTCACCTCCTAGACTACGCGGGCGGCCATCATAGAGTAAACATCGGGGGTCCGGAGCCCTCCCTGCACCTCCGACATGAGCAAACAGCAAGCGCCTGGGAACCCAAGTCTCACTGCCGACTCCTAAATTCCTCCGAGGTGAAGGATAGAGATTTTTTCAGGAGCAGGAAAAAGTAAACAGATCCATATATAGAGAGGAATAGAAGGAGAACAAAGTCCTAATAACATTGGAGGGGGGGGGGGGGGGACTGGTACATGGACCCCTAGACTGATGGGGTCATCAATATCATATGGTCTCCAAGACCCATGGAACTATCAACAGCCACCAAGGCCAGGGAAGACAGCGCCACACATCGTGTAGTGGCCATGCCAGGGTATTGCAGCTCAGGACCATTTATGTGATTGCCATGACGGATGATCACACCCCTTACCTATCTGATGGTATGCGTCATCAACAAGGTCAGACCACCCCTTTAAATTTTAAAGGGATTTCTAAGAATGAATGGGACTTTGATAGGCTGCGTCTACTTTATTCCTATGGTCAGTGGGGGTCCCAGAGGGCACTTCTTACCGATCAAATATATTTACAAGGGAGGAAAAGCCCTTTAAATCCATTAGGTGAAGCAGATATTACATTACGTAACGTTCTGCAACTTACTAACAGATTGTGTTTTGCAATTGCTCCCCATTTTTAAGATCTCCGCTTGATGTCAGTACACAAGGACAGTCCAAAACCCAATAATTTTCACAGCAGAGGTTTTGTTACAATCGCATCCCATCAAACCAATCCTCTAAGCAATAAATAAGAGGAAACCCAGACTGACACAATGTATCCAAAATGAAGCCAGTGACAAGGATAGTGATGCCCCAAGGCATATCCCCGGGGTCAGAGTTCACCATATATAGGCGTATACGTCCCCGGGCGTCCATCGCCCATATGCCAGGAAGAGTTTCATGCCCAGTTCTTCCCACAGAAGAGATGTAGGCGCAGCGCTGAATCCTGGCGGACACTTCTCTCACTAAACCTGGCACCGGCCCCGTCATTAGCATTAAAGAGGCGACGGGAGCTAAATATAGGGTTATAATCGCCCGATACTTAAATGCAGACCTTTACCCAAATCTGGAGGACGCAAGATCCCTGCGATCTGCTGAGAACGTGATGCAATAGGGAGATTTATCAGAACCATCAGGTTCTTATGTATCACTACTAAATGCAATCTGCTGCGGACTAATGCCCAACTCTTTCCTTGCGCTAGTTTTACCAAATCTCTGCCGATTTACCCTGTGATTTACTTTTGTGTCTAAGGGCTGCTTGGCATTAGTAGGAACTTACATACAGGTCCCACCAGTCAGTATAAGACGCCCTATCCTATTGTACATGCCCGGGTTTCGAAACCTGGACCGATTACCTGATCAATGCAGAACCGGAGATGGTATCTGATTGGACGGCGCCTCCTTTTTTAAGCAACATTCCTTTGCCTCGTCACACATTACGGATGGGACACCGGATCCTTCATGGCCTCCTGATATGAAGACAAGAGGCCATTTGTTTACAGCTCTGGATTATCAATACTTAATGCAGTGAGGAGCGTACAGTTACCGCCATACACGGAGGGTGATCGCACCGCTATATGGTGCTACCTACCATCAGAGCAATGCAAGGACACAGCCCACCTAGAGCTCACAGCCAAGTGTGGTCCATGAGACGGTCCCAATACAACAGCAGCCCCTAAGGTAGGCCATATTAATGGGGGCCAAGCCATGGCACCCCCGGATCTGGGACCATACACTACAGCATTCAAAATGGGTGTTGGGTGTTAGTCCCCTCTAATAAATTTAACATTTATAACCCATCCTAAGAGGAGGGAGATATATACTGTATATATTCCTCCCAAAATCCCTCCAATACAATGTATCAAAATGTTCATCCCTTGAGCAACGACCAAGAGAATCTCTCATCATGGAGGACCTAACCCGTCCTAGATTACATAGACAGCCCATTAAAGTGAATGGACAGAGTGCAATGCTTGGTCTCTCCTGCGGTGGCGCCGCAGGGAAACTGAACACTTCAGAACAAGTAAAACGGATTGTGGGGGTTCAAAGTATAAAAGACTCTGAATTAAGGGGCCACAATGTATGATACACTGGGGCAAATTTACTTACCCGGCCCATTCGCGATCCAGCGGCGCGTTCTCTGCTCTGGATTCGGGTCCGGCCGGGATTCATGAAGGCAGTTCCTCCGCCGTCCACCAGGTGGCGCTGCTGTGCTGAAAATCATCTCCACGCGCCGGAATGCACCACCTCGGACCAGGTGAAGGTAAGCGGTCACCAAGCGACACTTTTTCGGTTTTTAAATGCGGCGGTTTTTCCGAATACGTCGGGTTTTCGTTCGGCCACGCCCCCCGATTTCCGTCGCGCGCATGGCGGCGCCGATGCGCCACAATCCGATCGCGTGCGACACAATCCCGGGGCAATTCATGTACAATCGGCGCAAATCGGAAATATTCGGGTAACACGTCGGGAAAACGCGATTCGGGCCCTTAGTAAATGACCCCCACTGTGTCAGTCTAACAGGGATGAATTATCCAAAGTGGGGGACCCCTTCAATAAATAATAGTCTCCCCAAAACAAGGGTGTCATTTTTATTCATAGGCGGCGCCTCCCCCCCCCCCCCCGATCCACCTTAATGCCAAACCAATCCTTGAATCCCGCGCCCTGCATCGCCTCAATGCCTACAAGATTGTTGTAGAACCATCACCTATTGCTCCTCTGCACCTATGATGCTCAGCTTTTAAATTTTAAGTTACTCAGGATCTAAAAGGGATGTTTTTGCTTAACATAAGTGATCAATATCAGAATGGCAGATGCCCAATGTCCCTACTGACTGACAGAGACTGAGCAACGTGTCCTCTTGAGGATCTACTAAGCACAGCACCATATATTGAATAGTGGCCAGTCTTGGCATTGCAGCTCCGCGCCATTCACTTGAATGGGACAAGGACTCCAAACATGCCACATGACTGGTCAAAACGACATCATAGATGACCTGCAAATGCCCTAAACATCTGACAATACAGTATTTTCCCCCTTTAAAAAGAGGACCTTTCTCACACATAACTTTCTGTAGGGGATGCTGCACAGATTCTGGGGCACTTTGAATGTTCTCTCTACCCCCCTCACAGTTGCTAAAATATCAGTCTCAGTATTTGAACATTCTATTCCTCTCTACTGTCAGAGAGGAGGTGCTGGAGCAGAGGAGGGGGGCGTGTGTTATGATAATCTTTTCAGTGTCAGTGAAGCTGCTGTGTATGTGCACAGTGTGATTTCATCTATCACACTGTCTACCTCTGATTGGAAGAGGTCAGAGAAGATGAACATGATACACGCCCCTTTCCAGCTCCTCCTCTACGACAGTAAAGAAGATTACAATGGTCCGATACCGGGACTAATCTCTCAGCAACCGTGGGTGCTAGAAAGAAAATTCAAAGTATTCTTGAACCAGTTAAAGAGCCCCTACATCATGTTCTGTTCATTCAACAGTACATGGACAAGAATCAAACACTTGTTTGTAGTGGAGTTTTCCTAGAAATGATAAAAGCTTGTTCTATTCCAGGTCACTTCAGCAGCGACACGCCGAGCCGATGATGCGTCTATCACGAGCAAGTGCTACAATTTACACATATTTCACCAGGGTGTCACCGGCTGCCAAGTCCCAGTACTAAATAAGAGTCAGTCATACTGGTTATCTGCGTCTCTACTGTCCTCAACACCACTGATACCTTCATCAAAATTCTGCCCACTCAGCAAAACGCCAGGCAGGACGTGAAGGCATCCTGGAAGTGAACACAAACAGTCCCTTCCCCCCAATCTCGGGTTGTTTTATAGTCCAGGGACAACAATAGGGGGCACATATGAATGGGCAGACGAGAAGGGAGTCATAAAGTTCTGCTCCACCTGTCTGCCCTCGCATAGAATGACAACAGCTGGAGCCTCGGCCGCGCTGACCAAAGACAAAAAGATGTCATCGTCCTCTTACTGCTCATTCATACGGCACAGCTGTTTCATCCTCGTCCCCGGGGAGGGGAGGTATAAAGTGAGCGCAGCATGAGGAACACAATCCCATACAATGAGTAGGGCTTCAAATATTCATGACGTGGTCTCTTATAGATTTTGAAACCTGCTGATGTCTCACGTAGAGCAGACGAGACAGCGCAGGTCTTATCAGCTTCGCCTCTTTTACTCATCCATCCTGAGGCTGCAGCACTGCCGGGGGTCCTCTGATAACACTTCCAGGAGGCGCGCCTTGTCATAGGGATGTGGTAATGCAAAGTCCCAGGGATGGAATCTTTTTAGCCTCACATGACCTTTGTAGATCTTATTCCAAGATCAAGGAGAAGACAATAACTTCTGGTGGAAGAACCCCCTATAGTAATGGCGTCCAGAAGGATAACCAAGGCATTGGAAGCTAAAATGCAAAACCTGTATCCCATTCTGTATCTCCAAGAACCACAAGCCTGGTGCAATCTGAAAGATGAGATTCTTCTCTTTAACATGACACCAGCACGATATTTCTAGGTTCTACAGAGCAGAAGTTGGGGTCGTCTGAAGCGACTCTCCCCCTGCAGCGTCAAAGCTTAACTCATCATTGTCATAAGACTTTGGAGGATATTTTTTTAATAGTTAATCGGGCGAAATTTCACATAGAAGAGGGAATTCAAGGAAAGGATTTCATCCAATATCAGAGGACTGGGAGTTTATTGGGGTAAAAATCTGATGGCACCCAAGCCATCTAAGCCCCCACTATGAAACTCAATGATAAACCCCATTAATACTGACTCTATACCTCTGACCCGAATTTTACCAAATGAAATCAGAACAGGTAAAAGCGTAACGTGTGAGCCCAGCTAAGTGACGTCTACTGTCCAGTGTCCATAAATTATTCACAGAAGCAAACCCTCAGCTGTGAAGAGCACGATCCACAAGGATGTTTCCATTCACCAACAGCAAGCAGATAGAAGCGGAGCCTTAGCACCAGCAGTGCCACTACCTTGCCTGGATCACTCAGTACCATATACACCTCTGAGGTCTCCATATGGAAGTGATCAGAGCCTATATGATCAATGCCCGGGACTGATGGCTCCATAATGAAGGACTGAGGGCGTGAGCGACGATCAATGCAAAAAAAACATTCAGCCAAATGTCAACAGAAACTTGGATCAAAGCGATGGAAGCGGCAGAAACAGGCGGCGCGCAAACACCGGAGAGAAAGAACTTCCCGCAGAAGAGCGATACCATAGGATCCTGGTGTCCCGACGTGTACGGACACATTTATTTCTGTGCCTTTGTCTTTCTAACATCCCAAAACTTGTTCATGAATTTCTCATTTCCACTTAATTACGGTCCAATGTAGACAAGTTTTTGCTCAGTAGATGCCAGGTCACTACTTCACTGACCTACTTACTGGCATCCCCATAGTAACACAGCGAGTACCGTCCCATCACAACTAGCCACTCTAAGAAAGAGAAGTCTGATCCTGAGTTACATCCTGTATTATACTCCAGAGCTGCACTCACTATTCTGCTGCTGGTGCAGTCACTGTGTACATACATGACATTACTTATCCTGTACTGATCCTGAGTTACATCCTGTATTATACCCCAGAGCTGCACTCACTATTCTGCTGCTGGTGCAGTCACTGTGTACATACATGACATTACTTATCCTGTACTGATCCTGAGTTACATCCTGTATTATACTCCAGAGCTGCACTCACTATTCTGCTGCTGGTGCAGTCACTGTGTACATACATGACATTACTTATCCTGTACTGATCCTGAGTTACATCCTGTATTATACTCCAGAGCTGCACTCACTATTCTGCTGCTGGTGCAGTCACTGTGTACATACATGACATTACTTATCCTGTACGGATCCTGAGTTACATCCTGTATTATACTCCAGAGCTGCACTCACTATTCTGCTGCTGGTGCAGTCACTGTGCACATACATGACATTACTTATCCGGTACTGATCCTGAGTTACATCCTGTATTATACCCCAGAGCTGCACTCACTATTCTGCTGCTGGTGCAGTCACTGTGTACATACATGACATTACTTATCCTGTACTGATCCTGAGTTACATCCTGTATTACACCCCAGAGCTGCACTCACTATTCTGCTGGTG